>NC_133769.1:285877150-285904851 GCF_003597395.2 Chelonoidis abingdonii | reverse complement strand
TGCATCAGTAACTCTCAGGTTATCCCAGAGATGAAATTCTGGGTGGGAGAGAGGTGGGGGGAATGGTTTATTTCCCTTTGTGGTAAGACTCGGAGCCTCTGAGTCTTGGGGTCCCCCAGGGAAGGGTTTGGAGAGACCAGAGTGAGCCAAGACACTGGAAATTTGGCTGGTGGCAGCGAGATCAAATCTAAGCTGGTAATTAAGCTTAGAGGGGTTCATGCTAGCTTCTCAGTTTATGAACGTTAAGGTTCAAATCTGAGTTGGAAGCTATGACAAGAGAGGAATATGAAATGAGGCAGCAGGGCAAGAGCTAGAGGAGAAGATGGGTAAAAAGACACAAAGAATATTTTAGGCCACAGGAGAGAGGAGATGAAAGACAAAATGCTGGCAGTGGGGGAGTTGTGCGCAGCATTACAATGAGGATGTGGAGTATGAAATGTAAGTGGAAAATAGGAGACAGTGGAAAGACTTGAGGCTGGAGAGGGATGGCCTGGTCAAATAGGTGAGAAAAGAATATCATTACAATTGTGGAGGTTGTTCAGTTGGTTTTAAGAAGGGCAGAGAGTATGCCAGGTGAGAGCAAACCATGTGGATGGAGAGGGAAGAGATTTTTTTTAGATAATTCAAAAATATTTCCACAGATTTTTAGCTTAGAAATCAGGGAGAAAGTTATCAAGTATTTAAAGCTGCACAGAGAATTTATTAAATTTAAAGAGCCATGGTTTATGAAAACAGATATTTAATAAACCTTACCTGGAATCCTTACTATTTTAGATCATTCAATCATGCAAATAGTTCCAATGAAATAATTTGCAGAGTAAGTACCATTCACCATAAATAAAGGTATCAAAATATGGCCAACATCTGAAATTCCTTTTTCATCATTTAGTGCTTGAGCCAAATTCACTAGTGGCATGAGTGGAAACTGCTATCAACTTTCTTGCACTCCTATGCAGAGGATGGCTAGAATCTGGCATTAAGGGACAGATTCTGATACCCTTATTCAAGTTCTGCCATCTTTATTCACAGTTAGTACTATATTTATATCTGAAGTGAGAGTACAAGAAGCAGGCTCAAAATCAACAAATAAGGCTAGATTTGTCATGAGGGCACTGCCCGTAGTAAGGGACAGCAACATACACTTTTACCGCCTCAGGAACATCTTAGGGAAAGGATAATGGCCTTTGAAGCCACAATTCTCTCTCTGGTGGAGGTAATGTACTGCAAACCTATTGACTTCAATCTCCTTTCTTTACCTGCTGGACAGGTTCAGCTGGGTTGGCCACTGAGCAGGGAGCTTAACAAAGGCTCTCTCCATTCCTGATCCCTTTCAGTCCACTCACCATCCCCTGCTTTGGGTAGAAAATAAACAGGCATATGGCCCCCTTAATGTGCACCCAGACCCAAGGTCTGAGCAGCCTGTGTGAGGAGGTGGAGTTATTACTCTCCCTTACTGCCTTGAAGGGCATGTAGAACAAGACACAATCTAGCATAGAATGTAAAAATAGATCTGGCTGGGAAATTTATTAAATATTTGTTTCATTGGTAACTGCTGATTCATTGAAACTAAAACCTTTGCAGAAATATTAATTTAAACAAAACACTTGTTAAGAGGTTTCTCAAGGATGGAATTTCTGTTCAAAACAGACACTTGCTGCTCCACATGTGCACACTCTGAATATGCTCAACAGGGAACTCACCTGGGATGAAGGACAAGGTTTCAGCCACTATGGAGCCTGATTCAGACCATGGTCTTGAAACAGAGTATCATGTGTGAGCCCTCTATCCAAGGTCACCCGGAGGATTCAGGGGGCCTAGGGCAGGTCTGGGTCTTCAGCAGCAATTTAGTGGTGGATCCCTCTTGGAGGGAAGGATCTAATGCCAAATTGCCGCCGAAAAATGAAGCAGCAGCAGTAGAGCAGCCTAAGTGCCGCCGATCATGGCTTTTTTTTTTTTTTTTTTGCCTATGGTGGCGGTTGTACTCACTGGGCGGCGCTCCGAGGCTTCGGCAGCACTTCAGCGGCGGGTCCTTCACTCGCTACAAGTCTTCCACTGCACTGAAGGACCTGCTGCCGAAGACCTGGAGTGAGTGAAGGGTCTGCCTCCGAAGTGCTGCAGAAAACCTGGCTCGGCTGGCCCCTGTGGGGCCCAGGGCAAATTTCCCCACTTGCCCTTCCCCCACACCTCTGGGTGACCCTGCCTCTATCCTCTAGGCTATTGGGGGAAGAGAGCTTTCTTACTCTCTGCTCTTAGATAATTTTACTTTGAATAAACCATTATATATATTCAGTTGGAGTGGGACTTGAACATGTCTGCAACACCCAGGTTAGAGCCTTAATCACTGTGCTATAGTTAGTCTCTCTTTGGTCTAATGAATATTTTGTTATTTATACACAGTGGTACAGCTCCAACAGAGAAGACTGAAAGAATCCCATCCAATTAGGGCACTGATCAAGTGAGTGGGATAGGGTTTGGTGGTACACTGTTTTTTTTGGTTTCGTTTTCTGTTTTAGTTTTTGTCCAAAACAAACAAACAAACAAAAAAACTTTCATAAGAACTCAGTTTTGTCCCAATGTGGAATGGGAATTTTTTTAAAAGGATGGAAAACCCATCTTCTACCCAGCTCTAGTGAAAAGTGGAGAGAAGCCACATTCAATACTAGAAAGGAGCACCCATGTATGCCACCAATGAATTTTGCCTAATGTTACTTCATTTGTTCCAAAATTCTAGAATTCCTGAATAAAATTAGTTCAAAACCTTTATAACTAAATCCTACTCACCTATATGGATATTTGGGTTAGAATATACTATATAAGTGAATGTGCTAAAAATAAAGTTTTAATTGTAATGTTGTTGCTGCTATGGATTTCACTAACAGAAAGCCTAAGTTAAGTTGTTCCTCTAGAAATGACTCTGATCTGAGTCATTGATATTATTGCACTGGTGGAAGAAAAGTCATGTTCCAGGAGGTGTAGTGACACATTCAGTTTGGACAGGAGGTTGGGAGGAGA
Organism: Chelonoidis abingdonii; assembly: GCF_003597395.2. Classification (NCBI taxonomy): domain Eukaryota; kingdom Metazoa; phylum Chordata; order Testudines; family Testudinidae; genus Chelonoidis; species Chelonoidis abingdonii. Next base: position 285,901,839 of record NC_133769.1, on the reverse strand, counting down.
TGGGCTGATGGTTGAATTGTATTTTTAACCTGAAATTATGATGTAAAACAGGAACCTTTTATTCATTCGATTTGTTCTTTGTGTATCCAGTAATAGCTTACTGTAGTGACAGATATTTTTCTACTGTTTTTTTTTCCTCTGCAAAGCTGACACATAGAAAGATACGTGAAATAGAGGCTGTTCTTTCCTGTGCATTGGAAGACTTGTGCCTAAATCATGAAAGACTGTGCTGCAGAGGAGCTAGTATTCTACCTGGAGCTCTGCATGGTGCCAGTGCACCTCTGGCTATAAAAGTCAGACTCTACTCTGTGTGTGTTTTAAAAATCAAAAAGTCCTTGTTCTCTCCTACATAAAAAATCAGTTGTCAGTTATTTCCCTAACTGGAAAATTCTCTTTTAAGAAGTATTAAATGTTTGAACTTGGTGATGAACTTGAAGGTGTAATCAACTATGATTTCTTGAAAAAGACAATATATTGACTGCTCCAGTATTTCTTAAGATGTCAAGGTCCTAATCATGATGTATTGTCTTAGGCAAAACTTTTATTGTGTTCAATCAGCCAGATTCCTTGTGCAGTAGCAGCTCTTACCCCCTACAATGTGTGCTTCTCCTCCCACAGCCAGCCAACTCAGCTGGCTAGTGAGATGGAAAAAGTGGATCTATGACTTTCTTCTTATTTCAAGTGGATGCAGCACCAGAAGGAAGCAATACTTTCACTCTTGAATAGCACCAGACCCCTCTGGAAGTTCATAATCTTTTTTATAAGATTAAAATATAGGTTTCTTATGCTTGCTCTCCTCATGTATGTATGTAACTTGGAAGGAAGAGTACAGGTTGCAGGAAGGAAGAGCTGTGAAGAGGCACCACAAAATTAGCCTGTTTGTGTATAACTAGCATATTAGACACAGATACAGTATCTTTATGACGAACCACTTTAGTTTTATAAACATGGAGTAATCTAATGTTTACTCAGCACATGGTATATGAAACATGGTGGTAGCAGTCAGTCTAGTGAACCCACAGCAATAAAGAGTGTGATCAACAGGGAGACAAAGCACCACATAGGAACTGAGCAAAGAGGTAGCATGGAGGGACTTAGAGGGATTTACAGATAGAAAAAGCATGAAGCATGGAAATAGTGGAAGCAAGAATTGATTGGTTGTGTACGGCCCATTACCATGGGGCATAAAGATGAGAAAATGAAGGTAAAGCTTTTTCACTGAAGTGAGGGCACTGTTGCCAGGAATAATGCCCAGAACACTAGAACATATGATAAAGGTGTTAATTGAAGACTGTCACAGAGTGACTGGTCCCTTTGAGACAGAGCAGGGTTCAGTGTACCCAGATTGATTAGCTGCTGCTCAATTGAGCTTAAGGGAAGGCACCTGGGCCTGATAAAGGGGAAGACAGCTGTAGATGATGGTTTTCAGATACCTGAAGATACTGCTGAAAGTAAAAAGGCTTCTGCAGGGCTCTGAGCTAATAGGAAGAAGATGCCAGTGGGCGAGCTCTGTGAAGAAGGCTTAACTCTGGGAAATAGGGGCTGTGAAAGCGGGAAGACAGACCTTTAGGAAAGAACTGTGCCCACCTTGGGATTGGGATGAAGACTGGGTAAGTCTGTGTTCTATTTTTTTTAAACCTTTATTCAGGATTTAATAAATTGGACCCCAAAGGGGATCATTTTTGAATATCTGGACTATATGTACCTTTTATAAAAGGCCTGAGTAAAGGGGAAACTGAGGCAGGCATCAGCAGAGACACACTGTTCCAGTAAGAGAAACCAGCAGGCAGGCACACCTTTCACAAGGACATACCCTACCCACCACTGTATTTGAAGTCTGTGCTGTAGGACTTTGTCAGATCAGTGATTCTCAGGCCGGTCTACACTATGAGTTTAGGTCAAATTTAGCAGTTATCCCAGAGTGCTCCATTGTGTCCGCTCTGGACAGCGCACTCAACTCAAATGCACTGGCCAAGTAGACGGGAAAAGGCCCACAAACTTTTGAATTTCATTTCCTGTTTGGCCAGCGCGGCAAGGTGCAGGTGAGTGCAGATCTCATCAGCACAGGCAACCATGATGGAGTCCCAGGATCGCAAAAGAGCTCCAGCATGGACCGAACGGGAGGTACTGGATCTGCTCACCATATGGGGAGACGAATCCGTGCTATCCGAACTCCATTGCAGTAAATGAAATGCCAAAACATTAGAAAAAGTCTCAAAGCGCATGAAGACGAGGCCATAACAGGGACGCACAACAGTGCCGCCTGAAAATTAAGGAGCTAAAGCAAGCCTACCACAAAACCAGAAAGGCAAACGAAAGGTCCGGGGTAAAGCCGCAGACATGCCACTTCTACGGTGAGGTGCATGCCATGCTGGGGGTGCAGCCACTACTACCTCAACCCTGTGCTTTGACTCTCTCAACGGAGAATCACACAACAAGGAAGCGCGTTTTGGGGATGAGGAAGATAGCTCACATCAAGGAAGTGGAGAAACCGGTTTTCCCAACAGCCAAGATATGTTTCTCACCCTGGACGTGGAGCCAGTACCTCTTGAACCAACCCAAGGCATGTTCACGGAACCTGTAGGTGGAGAAGGGACCTCTAGTGAGTGTACCTTTGTAAATATTACACATGGTTTAAAAGCAAGCATGTTTTATGATTAATCTGCCCCAGCTACTGCAGAAGTCTCTTAACATGTACAGGGATGGAGTGCAAATCCTGGTTTTTGCTGGCATTCAGACAACATCCGTTCCTTATCTGTCTCTAGTGTTATCCTCAGGAGAGTAGTATCATTCATGGTCACCTGGTTGAAATAGGGTGCTTTCATTAAGGGGACATTCAGAGGTGCCCATTCCTGCTCTGCTTTTTGGCTGTGGCTGAACAGAAATGTTCCCGCTGTTAGCGACGTGTTGGGGGGAGGGGTGAAGTGATCATCCGAGAGAATAACATGTGGGGTATATGGGATTGTGCTGCATGCTAACCCGCAAACCACAGCCCCTCCTTTTAAATTGCAAACCGATTTTAAATGGCCAGCTCAACAGCTGCTTGGTATGGGAAATGAGGGCGCTGCTGTTTGAAACCATTCCCACATGTTATGAAGGTTAAAGAAGCCAAAAGACTGTGGCTTACCATGGTGGCCTGCAAGCCGAATTCTGTTTCCTGGCACTGCATAAGTGATCTCTCACACCACACCGGCAGGCCTTCAATATAAGAAGCAAAACGCTACATTGTAATGAAAGCACATGTGCTCTGTAATGTGAACAGCGAGGTTTAATGGGAAAGAGTGATCCTACTGTTCTCTAAAATGTGTCTTTTTCACCACCAATCTCCCTTTTTCCCCACCAGCTGCAAATGTTTCTCCTTTGCAGAGGCTACCAAATATTAGAAGGGGGGAAAAAACGCACTCGGGATGAGATGTTCTCAGAGCTACTGCTGTCCTTCCAGACTGACAGAACACACCAGAATGCGTGGAGGCAGACGATGTCACAGTGCAGGAAAGCACAACAGGAACGCGAGGAGAGGGCTGAAGAGGATAGGTGGCGTCAGCTTGCTGACGGAAGGCAAGAGTTGATGCTCCTACTGCTGGAGCATCAAACTGATATGCTCCAGTGTATGGTTGGCTGCAGAAAAGGCAGCAGGAGCACAGACCGCGGCAACAGCCCCTGTGTAACCAACTGCCCTCCTCCTCAAGTTCCATAGCCTCCTCACCCAGAGACCCTAGAACACAGTGGGGAGACCTCCTGTCACCCAGCCACTCGACCCCAGAGGATTGCCCAAGCACAGAAGGCTGGCCTTCAATAAGTTTTAAAGTTTTAAAGTGCGGTGTGGCCTTGTTCTTCCCTTCTCCTCAACCCCACCCTGTGCTTCCCTCCACCCCACCCCTCCTGGGCTATCTTGGCAGTTAGCCCCCTATTTGTGTGATGAATTAATAAAGTATGCATGACTGTGAAGCAACATTTACTTTATTGCTTCTGCAAGCAGTGATCGAAGGGGGAGAGGAGGGTATTTAGCTTACAGATAAGTAGAGTGAACCAAGCGGGGGAAGAGTGTTCATCAAAGAGAAATAAACAGAACTTTCACACCGTAGCCTGGCCAGACATGAAACTGGGTTTCAAAGCTTCTCTGATGCACAGCACATCCTGCTGTGCTCTTCTAACTGCCCTGGTGTCTGACTGCATGTAAACAGTGGCCAGGCGATTTGCCTCAACTTCCCATCCCTCCATAAATGTCTCCCCCTTACTCTCAGAGATACTGTGGAGCGCACAGCAAGCAGTAATAACAATGGGAACATTGGTTTCACTGAGGTCTATCCGAGTCAGTAAACTGTGTCAGTGTGCTTTTAAACGTCCAAATGCACATTCTACCACCATTCTGCACTTGCTCAGCCTATAGTTGAACAGCTCCTTACTACTGTTCAGGGTGCCTGTGTATGACATCATGAGCCATGGCATTAAGGGGTAGGCTGGGTCCCCAAGGATAACTATAGGCATTTGAACATCCCCAAAGGTTATTTTCTGGTCTGGGAAGAAAGTCTCTTGCTGCAGCTTATGAAACAGACCAGAGTTCCTGTAGATGCTAGTGTCATGTACCTTTCCTGGCCATCTCACATTGATGTTGGTGAAACATCCTTTGTGATCCACCAGTGCTTGCAGCAGCATTGAAAAGTACCCCTTTCAGTTTATGTACTCGCTGGCTTTGTGCTTTGGGGCCAAAATAAAGCTACGGGTTCCGTCTATCACCCCACCACAGTTAGGGAATCCCATTGCAGCAAAGCCATCGACTATGACCTGCACATTTCCCAGAGTCACTACCCTTGATATCAGCAGATCTTTTCTTGCGTGGGCTACTTTGATCACAGCAGCTCCCACAGTAGGTTTGCCCACACCAAATTGATGCCCAATGGACCAGTAGCTGTCAGGCGTTACAAGCTTTCACAGTGCTATCGCCACTCAGTTCTCAACTGTGAGGGCTGCTTTCATCTTGGTATTCTAGCGCTTCAGGGCAGGGGAAAGCAAGTTACAAAGTTCCATGAAAGTGCCCTTACACATGCAAAAGTTTCACAGCCACTGGGAATTGTCCCAGACCTGCAACACTATGTGTTCCTACTAGTCTGTGCTTGTTTCCAGGGCCCAGAATCAGCGTTCCACAGCATGAACCTGCCCCATTAACATCATGATGTGAACATTGTCAGGGTCCGTACTTTGCGAGAAGTCTATGTCCATGTCTATGTCCTCGTCACTCTCGTAACCGCGCTGCCATTGCCTCCGTGCCTAGTTTTGCTTTGGCAGGTTCTGGTTCCACGTACACTCCAGGATACTGCGTGGTGGTGTTTACCTATGGAAGGAGGAACACATCCACTATGGATCCTGGGCTGTGACTCAGGAAAGAAAAGAGAAGCTGACACTTCCTGTTGCATTGCATGGTGAACAGGTCTATCTGGGGAAAGCCCTAGTGTTGGAAGATTGAGTTCACTATGTCTGGCTGGACGGACCACTCGTGGCCATGAAAAGACTTGCTGAGCCAACCCGCCAGCTCGTTCTGTATCCCAGGGATGTATGATACCTGCAGGTGTAGCGAGTGTTCTACACTGAAGTCCCACATCATGAGAGCTTCCTGGCATAGGGAAAGGAGTGTACACCCCCCTGTTTGTTGATATAAAACATTGATGTGATGTTCTCCATGAGGACTGATACACATCTCCCTGATAAATGGACTCTGAAAGTTTGGCACACCAGGCACACTGCTCTCAGTTCTCTGACATTGAAATGCAGAGCAAGGTCTGGCTGAGACCAGGGGCCTTGTGTCCTGAGGTCTCCAAAATGTGCCCCCCAGCCCAAATCTGATGTGTCCATCACTAACGAGGGGGATGGCTGTGGTGTGATGAAGGGGACACTTGCACATACTATTTGTAGGTTGAGCCACCACAGGAGAGAGTCTCGTATCGGGTTAGGCAGGATTATGATACTGTCCAAAGCATCCTGAACTGATCGATATACTGACGCTAGCCATGACTGAAGTGTGTGAAGGCTGAGTCTGGCATGCTGTACTATGTAGGTACAAGCAGCCATGTGCCCCAGGGCTGCTCTACACTAGGAGAGGGGATCGATCTAAGATATGCAACTTCAGCTACGTGAATAACGTAGCTGAAGTCGAAGTATCTTAGATCGAATTACCTACCATCCTCACAGCTCAGGATCGACGTCCACGGCTCCCTCTGTCAACTCCGCTACTGCCGTTCGTGTTGGTGGAGTTCCGGAGTCGACAGGAGCGCGTTCGGGGATCGATATATCATGTCTCCCCGAGAAATCGATTGCTACCCGCCGATATGGCAGGTAGTGAAGACGTAGCCCTGGAATCTTCAGGCAATTACTTGCTGTAATGGTGAGGAACTGCCTAAAGCCCCATATGACGTAGCCCAGTGACCAAAACCTGGCTTCTAGGAGGTATGCCCTGGTTTGAATCGAGTTATCTTGAGTTCACCTCGTTTAGAAGGAGACCCAGTTCGTCGAACATCCTTCTTATGAAACCGACCTGTGCCTCCACTTGAGATCTGGAATGACCTTTGATAAGCCAGTCATCAGGGTATGGGAACACCTGTACTTGCTCCTTGGACAGGAATGCCACCACAACTGCCATGCATTTAGTGAACATGTGAGGTGCTGCCGACAGGCCAAATTTTCAAGGAAAGGGACACCTACAGGGCAAACTGAAGCTAAAAATAGACGCCAAATGAAGCCTTTGTAACTATCACAGACTTCCATCGGAAGAAGGAATTGTCAAGCTTGCAAAGAGACCTCATTATGCTGATTGAAACTAGTTCAGAATGGATCAGATGTTATATCTATATTTTCATAGACTCTAAAACCAGAAGGAACTGTTGTGATCATCTATTCCAACATCCTGCAAGACACAGGGCATAGAACATTCCAGAAATAATTGCTTGTTGAAATATGCCTTTTTTTTTTTATAAATCAAGATTGGATTTTTTTTTTAATTGCCAAGGAAGAATCCAGTATGATGCTTGATAGAGTACTCCAATGTTTAATTATTCATTGTTAAAAATGTACAACTTACTTCCACTTCTGACTTCAACTTCAGCCCCAGGGTCAAGTTGTACTTTTCTCTATTACACTGAAGATCACATTATCAAATATTTGTTCCTCAGGTAGGTACTTAAAGACTTGGATCAAGTCACCCCTTAACTTTCTCTTTGTTAAACTTAATCAGCTGAGCTCCTTGAGTCTGTCTATAAGCATGTTTTTAATCCTTTAACCATTTGTCACTTTTCTCTGAACCCTCTCCAATTTATCAATATACTTCTTGAATTCTGGACACAATATTTCAGTATGCCAAATAGTGATTATATTACCTCTGATATCTTACTTGAGATTCCCCTGCTTATTCATACAAAGATCACATTTCCTCTTTTGGCCAGCAGTGTGGCACTTGAGCTTGTGTTCAGTTATCTATCTCCCCATCCCACAAATCTTCAGAATCAGTTTCCCAGGACAGAGATGCCATCCTGTAAGTATAGGCTGCATTCTTTTTTCCAAGATGTACACATTTACAGTTAACCATATTAAAACACAGTTTTCTTGTGCCCAGTTTATCATGGAATCCAAATCTGTCCGTATCTGTGACCTGTCCTCCTGATTATTTACCACTCCTCCAATTTTTGTGTGCTCTACAAACTTTACCAGTGGTTGTCTCTCTTTTTTTCCAGTTCATTGATAAAAATGTTAAATAGCATAGGGCCACTGATGCCTATGGGAACCTACTAGAAATACACCCACTCTAATATTATTCTCCATTTACAATTACATTTGAGGCCTGTCAGTTATCCAATTGTTAATCCATTCAATGTGTCATGTTAATTTTGCATCGGTTAAGTACCAAGTCAAAGGCCTTAGAGAAGTTTAAGTATATTACATCAAGATTATTACCTTTATTAATTAAACTTGAAGTCTCACCAAAAAAAGATATCAAGTTAGTTTGACAGGATCTGTTTTTCATAAAGCCATGCTGATTGATATTAATTATATGTACTTGACTTATTCCTTTTAATTTCATGGGATCATAAGGCTTCAGCGTGACCTTTCAACTTTGGAGCTCTTTTTCTGAAATCTTAGATTCATCTCATGACATTTTGATAGCTTTCAGTTTTGCTTCTGTTGTGAATTTCCACATTCTCATTTCCTGCCTTAAGAATTCCAGTCCAGTGCTTGTTGTGTTCAGTTCCTTCCTCCATGTGTCTTAGCCACCTTTACTGTTATTCCATAACTCCTTTCCTATCAGTTTGTTTTGTCCTTCTCCAAAGTTATTCATCTGTGACGTTTTTTTTCCTATCCATCTGCTGAGAGTTTATTTCAGGGATCGACAACCTTGGGCACCTGGTTCACCAGGGTAAGCACTCTGGCAGGCCAGGCCTGTTTGTTTACCTGCTGCATCTGCAGATTCGACTGATTACGGCTCCCACTGGCCGCAGTTTGCCATCCCAGGCTAATGGGAGCTGTGGGAAGGCTGAGGGATGTGCTGGCCGCTGCTTCCCACCGCTCCCATTTTTCTCGAGCGGCGAACCGTGGCCAGTGGGAGCTCCAATCGGCCAAACCTGTGGACGCAGAAGGTGAAGAAACTGGCCTGGCCCACCAGGGTGCTTACCCTGGTGGTCTGCGTGCCAAAGGTTGCCGATCCCCGGTTTAGCTGAAGCAGCTGTTTCTAAAAATGTGCACTATAGATAATAAGATCAGTGGCAGGGTCCACTCATCACATGCGACACCTCTTCTTGCGGTGGTGTCTTGCCATGCAGCCTCTCTCGTTCCAGGAACTTCAGCCTCCTCTTCATGGCTCAGCCCTCCAGCCAGGTCACTGTGTGGTTTCCACTTTTGGAGGTTACCCAATGTCATTTCACAGGAATAGTCCCAGGCAGGCTTTTCTAGCTCTGCCCTGATGGTGCCATTTCCCCAGTGACCAGTAGGGGTGTGATGGTACCTCCCATAAGATTTTTATGGAAATATGCTTAGAATGTGTTTTATGCTCCATATGCCACGTAACATATCTCAAAGGTTATGATCTACTGAGTGCATTAATCCTATTTGCATGCATGTATCATTTTTGTATTTGAAGTTATGAATGTTATGAATGTTGGCTGTGTACTGGCTTGATTTCTAAATAACGTTAGTAGAGCATTTGGTCAGTTCCTGAAGAAAATAATGTTGAAATTAAGTACCTAATCAAGAAACACTTAGAGGACAATGGATCTTGAAATGTTCTAATCCACATAAGAAGTTTACTTGAGGACATTCAAGGTAGCATGAGAACAATGGATGGTGCCCGTAAAAACTGTGAGTCATGCATGGACATGTGACTTGCCCAGGTGACTCCTAAACTCCATCTTGGAGCTGGAGTTTGCATAGGAATGAGGAGCGGGTTTCCACCCACAAGAGAAAGTCTATTTAAACCCCTGGAAGACCCGTCCATTTGGTCTTCAGCTGGCTAAAGAGACAGCCTCTCCATGCACCAAGATACTTGTAAGAAACTGGAACAAAAGACAGTGACTGCAAAGGGTGTGAGTGATTGCTGGACCCAGGCTAAAAGGAGATTAGTCTGTAAAAGGGAGCATTCTGGAACTGGTGAGGAACTTATCTGTATTCGGTTTGATTAGACACAGATTTGCACATTTTATTTTCTTTTGCTTGGTGACTTACTTTGTTCTGTCTGTTACTGCTTGGAACCACTTAAATCCTACTTTCTGTATTTAATAAAATCACTTTTTACTTATTAACTTACAGTATGTATTAATACCTGAGGAAGCAAACAACTGTGCATATCTCTCTATCAGTGTTATAGAGGGCAAACAATTTATGAGTTTACCCTGTATACAGGGTAAAATGGATTTATTTGGGTTTAGACCCCATTGTGAGTTGGGCATGTGAGTGTTAAAGACAGGAACACTTCTGTTAGCTGCTTTCAGGAACACTTCTGTTAGCTGCAGCTTTGGGCCAAGTAATCCAGAACCTGGGTCTTTGCTGGAGCAGACAGGAGTGTCTGGCTCAGCAAGACTGAGTGCTGGGGCGCTGAGCTGGCAGGGAAGGCAGGGATAGAAGTAGTCTTGGCACATCAGGTGACAGCTTCAAGAGGACTTCTGTGATCCATCCCATCACAAGGGGAACCCAGGCCTGCCAACTACTCCAAGTTCCAGTGCGGGGACCCTAAACCTGCAACTGTGGTCTGCTTTCCCTCAGCCCTTGTTGTTCCTTCTTTGGACTCCTTCCTGCAGCTTCTGGTTTTCCCCTTATCTGGGTATACCAGCTCAAACACAAGGTCTTAATAAATCTCCAAGTTTCAGTGCTATACATTCAGACACATTTTTATAATGTTGTTAAATATTCAATGTTTAGTTTGGAAAGCAAAATGTCTGTTTCTCCAGTCTGATGTTAGGGTCACAAAGGCATTTCTGACTTTCACTTTCTTACTATGATGTCTTCATCTGTTCCACCTGTTTTCCTCACAGTGCTGCCAAGATACATGAAGTGTTGGACTTCAATGTAAATCCCAGAAAGTGTTATTGAGGTTGTGTGTAGATTCTCATGGTTTTCGTTTTCTTGGTGTTGATGACTTGTGTATAGGTTTGGAGATAACATTGCTGTAGCTTACATATCCCTGTGGGTAAGGGACAGTAGGCTGATGTCATCTGCAATTTTGAGGACATCAAGCTTCTCTGTGAAAGTCCATTGTATACCCCTTGGCTGTTATATGGTCTTTCTCATTACCACATGCATGACCAGTAGCAAGGTCATGGGTGACATAAGATGTCCTTGTGTGGCATGGATAGTTACCTTGCATGCCTTATTCAGTTTACTGTAATATATTATGTGGCATGTCCTTTTCATAGAAGCTCTGAATAATCTTTACAAACTTCTGGGGGTTTCCATAGTGAGATAGCAACTTCCATAAGACTGATCCATCCACTTTGTCAAAGTTTTCTGGAAATCTGTGAAATTTATGGAGAACAGTGATTGTGGTTTAATTGACAGTGCTAGGAAGATACGTATGGTTACTATTTCATGTACTCATGTACCCTTTCTAAATCCTGTCATAGCCCCTGTCATAGCCTTGAAACTACTGCTTTCTTTAGTCTCACTACGATAATGAATGGAAGTATTTTACATTGGATGGACAGCAATTGAATGTCCCTCTAGCCTTTGCATTGATTTGTTCTTCTTTCTTTTCGTATTTGTTGGGTATTTTTTTTCTTCTTCTCATGTATTTTGTAAGAACCCTTCTAAAATATCCACTGTGTACTTCAAGTCTCTAAAGACCTCTGTAGTGGGGTGGTCACCTGCTCCTGCATTAAAAGGCTTAAAACTACCTGGGGGGAGGGTTGTTGCACGGAAGGAAAAGTGGGGCTGATTGGGTGAAACAGCCTCAGATGGGGGCCACACCCCAATCAGGCTGCAGCTGACTTAATGAGGGCCCAGGTGGCCCTTATAAGAGGGCTGGGGCCAGAAGCCAGAGCAGGCCACTCTCTCTCTAGTCCTTTGAAAGGGAGGGACCTGGCTGCTGGTAGCTGAGCAGGGTACCTAGACTGGAACAGGCCTGGGAGTAGGCCAGAGGAGCTGGGGATCTCCGCTGTGGAAACCCCCCAGGCTGCAGGCCTAGGGTAAGACCGAATAGGTTCTGGGGTTTCAGGGGTAGCACAAGAGTAGACAGAGGCAGCAGTTCCAATCCCCTCTTGCCATGAGTGGGACTTACACTGAAGTCTGCCCCAGGGAATGGGGGCTAGTTAATGACTGGAAGTGGCCATGCTGAGGTGAGGTGGGGAGAGTGGGTGGGGTTCCCCTGGTTGGGGAGACCCAGACAGTGGGTATACTGCCAGGGGGCAGTGCCCGAGGACAAGGGGCACTGGGTCCGGGAGGGACATGAGGGCCTGTGGCAAGCAGGACACTGGTTTGCAGAAGGTACTCCAGAGGCTGGAGATGCTAATTCCCTGGACGACTAGCAGGAAGCGCTGCAGAGGTGAGTCCCACCCCATTATAACCTCATAGATGCACAGACTTTGAGGCTAGAAGGGACTATCATGCCAACCTAGTCTGATCTCCTGCACATTTCAGGGCACAGAAATTCACCCACCCATTCCTGTAATAGACCCATAACTTCTGGCTGAGTTACTGAAGTCTTCGAATCATGTTTTAAAGACTTCAAATTACAGTGAATCTACCATTTATACTAGTTTAAACCTTCAAGTAATCCATGCCCTATTCTGCAAAAGGTGAGAAAGGTGAATCTCCTCTGCCCCAGAGTCTCTGCCAATCTGACTTGAAGGAAAACTCTTTTTTGTACCCAAATATCCAGTCAGTTACACAAGATCAAGCAGCCAGACACCTGGGAAAGAATTCTCTGTAGTAACTCAAAGTCCTCCCCAACTAGTGTCCCATCACTGGCTCTTGGAGATATTTTGCTACTAGCAGTTGCAGATTGGCTACATGCCTTTGTAGGCAGTCCAATGCCTGGTTCATTCCTTCATCTGCCCCATTCCTGCTACATACATCCTTTAAAGTTCTTCATTTGTGCCAAATTGTAATGTGATCAATTTGGTTCCCTGTTCTGTGGTCTGGTGACTTCAAAGTTACCTTTCAGATAAAACAGTGAGGGGAAATAGTTCCTCCAATGGCCAGGCTGCTAATTCCACAAAAATCAGCAAATATTTCACCATTTTCATTCATTTCACTCATTGAGGCCTGGTTTCCCCATAATTACTTCCTTTTCAGTATTGTTGCTCCTTACTTTAGCATTTGTGTCTCCATTTTCAAGGAAGACATCCCTTTCCGGGGCCTTATCTACAATGCTCTGAGGCTTTCGGTAGAAGTGTTCTTTTTTTTCTCTCTTGGCTACTTTGATTTATTAGAGCATAGTATTGAAAAATGAATACTTTCTGGAAATTTAATGTAAATCATACTGTTATAATCCTTTCTGGAAGTGGTGCTATTTCTACCGGGCTTTTAGCTGTCCCCCTTGATAATATCAAACCCACACCATTTGGTGTGTATGCCACTGGTATTTAGTAGCTCAGAATATAATAGGATATGTCCAGTTGACAAAGTTATTTGTCCTGATGTTACCCATCTCATTTCAAGTAATTATACTACCCTCCTTTAATTCTTCATTAACAGAGTCTTGTATCAGCCACTTCATAATATTGCCTGGGACTGATGTCAGGATGACAGACCTACAATTTGCCCATGTCATCCCATTTACCCTTTTCAAGTATTGGCACAACATTAGCTTTCTTTCGGTCTTCTGGAACTTTCCTAGTGTTCCAAGAATTACTGAATCAACATTAATGGTCCAGCCAGCTCCTCAACTTGAATCCAAGAATTTTTAAAGAGATAGCTATCTGGACCTGCTGATTTTTATAATGTCTAATTTTTGAGCTGCTGTTTAACATGCGCTGGTATTACTACTGGAATGGAAAGTGTTGTCATATATGACTAAATCAGTATTATTCTCAAAATACAGAACAAATATTAATTGAACATATCTGTTTTTTTCCGCAATATTATTGACAATTGTACAACTTACATCTAGTAATCGACCAGTACCACTGTTAGGGTGGGTTTTTTGTTATTGTTCCTAATATACTTAAACTTCTCATTGTTCTTAATTCTGTTGGCCATAGATTGCTCCTTGTGTCCTTTTTTCTTTTACAATTTTCTACAATTTCTGGCTTCTGATTTATTGTCATGGCTGTCAACTTCCCCTTTATTCCATTTGTTACATACTAATTAAAAATAATAATTACATCTGCCTTCTCCTCTAAGCCAGGTTTTTTTTTCTTTTTTTCTTTCTTTCTTTTCTCCCCCACCTCTTTTTTAAACCAATGTGGCCTTCTTTCTCAATTGTGGCTTTGGGGGCATCTCCTAAAATGAGACTGGCAGATCCAAGAACCAAAACCTGACTTCCCATGAGGGATATTCTGCTGCAGTCCAGTGGAGGAACAATGGACAATACACAGAAGCAGTTAAAAGAATGCCAAGCTAAGCAGGCAGCCTGCTGCTACAAAGGATCCAATGACCTGAGGCCACTGTGCACAGGTGCGGAGGTCTGAGCCAACCATCAAATAGCTGCACAAAGCAGTGATGAAAAGCAATCATTTGTCATTTGACATAGTCACGAACTCTGAACAGTAGCGGAGACAAAACCAAAGAGAATTGTGGAGTAGAGGCAGATAGCTGGCTCATCCAGATAGATGGCGCCAGGACTAGAAAGAGCCTCAGCTATCAGCTGGCCTGATTCAGGAGAGTCAGAAAAAACAAACTCTATGAGCAACACAGAGGACAAACCAACAGGATGCCAATGAACAGAATGAAGGCAGCAACAGCATGGAAGCATGATTCCCCACCAACAGTAGTAAGATAAACAAGAAGTGAGAGACTAGTTCAAAGGCCAGCATGCCTATGAGGCCTAACAGACTACAGTGATCTGGAGATTAAAAAAAAGTCATGCCCCTAGGATGGAATAAGTATTAGTAACCTCCGGCCCCAGTAAGTCAGCAACTTCTTGCACAAAATAGTTATCTTAATAAAGAGCTATATTAGTTTTAGAAGCATGGACTCCTTTCATATTATTACCCATTATATGCTACCTGAAATATCCCTGTCCCACTTAGCATCTGCAAAGGGCTAAGCACAATCTGGCTTTGAATAGTTATGCTATTGTCTAATACCTATTTAAATGTTAAACTGCATGCAAGTGCAGTTGCATGCCCAATTAGATAAGCAATTGCCACTGACAGATGTGCAACACGACCATAACCTTTTTGAAAACATAGCGGCAAGAATCAGACCGAATTGAAAGATAAAATAGAGCAAGGAAATATAAGTTATCACACAGTTCTTTTCCTTCTAAGTTCATCCCTAGTTTATGTCTTTACAAAGCAATATTTTTAAAAAGTATTAACAACATGAGTCTGTAGCTATTTTTATAAAAGACTCTTAACTGCATCTAAGTTACAGACCATTTTCCTTTAGAACTGTCTCCATAAATGCACTTCAGCCAAGTGGAAAACATATTCCTTTTCCTGCTGTGACTGCACATTTTGTAATGTTCACTGTAGGCACGTGTATTTGCAATTTCTTTCTGACAGTTGATTAACCTTGAAAAGTTGCAAAAAGAAAAAGCTTTGTCATTGAACCCTAACTTTCAAAACTATGTTTGAAAAGTAGTAATATAAATATACTATAGATAGTAGATACCAACTTTGATGGGGCTTTTTAACCAGGAGCGGCTCCATGCCCCAGCACGCCAAGCGCGTGCTTGGGACGTCATGCCGCGGGGGGCGCTCTGCCGGTTGCTGGGAGGGCGGCAGGCAGCGCCGATGGACCTCCCGCAGGCGTGCTTGTGGAGGGTCCGCTGGTCCCGTGGTTTCGCTGGACCAGCGGACCGCAGGTCCAGTGGACCCTCCCCAGGCACGCCTGCAGAGGTCTACCGAAGCCGCGGGACTGGCAGAGCGCTCCCTGCGGCATGCCGCCGTGCTGGGGGTTGCAAAATGTCTAGAACTGCCCCTGTTTTATTTTTCTTGTAGTATAACCTCAATATTTAAACTCTAACAAAGTGAAGAATGCCAGTATTACAAAATATCAGAATTAGAGGTATATAATCACTTCTGTGCACTCTACCTACGTCAACTAGTAGAAAAACTTCCATACTATTGTACCATCAAGATGAAAATACAACCCCTAAAGGTTTCCATCGTTAGGTGTACCATACCTCATTGAAACACTGTAATGGGATACTTAAACAGGAACTGTAAGTTATATGTTTTAAACCACTCAACCATGACAAGCTATTTTTTTTAAAAAGCATCCAATTCCTTATGTTTCTGTATCTGTAGTGATTTTATTACTTTATTATTATGGTAATGCCCAAAGGCCCCAGTTGGCATCAGTGGCCCAATTTATTGGGCACTGAAAATACTCAGTAAGGCATAGTCCCTGCTCCAAAGATTTTTGCAGTCTAATTATGCAAGACAGAAAAAGTCAGGGATGAAAGGAACATAACACATTGGCAAAGTGATGAGAATGATGGCTGGCAAACATTATATTAGTTTGATGGAATGTTGTTTGGGTTATAGGTTGGTTTATTTATTTATTTAAAAAAAAATCATGGAGCATAAGTCTGAGTTGAGACGAGAAGAAGATGAACATGTATATAAATCTGAGCAAGAGAATAGGAAAAGGACAAGAAGGATCCCAGTGTTCAGGTTTGGAGAGGGGAAGATAGGGAAGTTGAATTTGCCTGATTTAAGAAAGTAATACAAGTGTAGTATACCAGTTTTCATGGACCAATTTTCGGCCAAGATCTTGGAAACTTGTGAAAATGTATTGGAGATTTCTAAAACTTATTAGAACTGCTAAACCTGAGATGTGTTTATTCCATGATAGATGCAAACTAGAGCTCTGAAGTGTTATGCTGTACATTGCTAGAATCTGCCTTTTTGGAAATTGGTTAAAGAGCACTACTTCTCTTGTAACTGAAAAGACTTGGTGTTTCTTTTTCTTTGGAGAAGTTTACATATTAAATTAAGAGGATTCCATTAATGTCTCAAATGACTTTAATGGGATTTGATCTGGGTCCTATGTGGTAGCAGAGACTGACTCTTTTCCAGCAGCATATTCTCTTTGAACTAAGGAGACACATGACTTTTTGCTGCTTTAATAGTTTACGTAACAAGTGAAATATATTCAACTAACTAGACTGAGAGTTCTTTATCCTGTGGAAAACAGAAAGCATAATGCCTAAAATCAAAGCCAAAGACTCCTTTTCTCCTGAATTATCTTAACCGAAGAGGAAATGGTGAGGTTCTTGTTAGACCACTATAGACAGAATTAGTCAAGCTTCACACTACCTAATCTCATGTGGAGTAGGGGGAAAGCTTAATCAGGCAAATATAATCCTATAGATAACGTGATCAACAGCAGAATAGGAAGGTAGAAGAGGTAACAAATTAGGAGAAGAGATCCTCAGTAAGGAAGAGGTTATATCAAGAAAATATACTGATTTAAATTATGTTTAAAATTGGTCACTTGAAAGGAAATAGATTCAAAAGAAAACCATCTGAGAGGCAGAACATCTGTGTTAGGAACTCTGACAGGATTCATTAGATGACCAAGGCTCTCTAGCATAATGATAAAGTAAATATAGTCATCTTTTTATACTAAAATATATTTCAGACGATTGATAGGAGGAAACAAGAGCAGTGGAAATAAGGCTATTTTAAATCTTTTGGCAACCTTGAAGATTAAGAAGGCAATTGTGGCCACAATGAAATCAATAGCAAAACTCTAATTGCCTTCAGTGGGCTCAGGATTTCACCCCAAGACAGGCTGTTAAAATTAGTGAGAGTAAATCCTGCTGAAGCAGCACAGAATTTTTTTCTTTCTCGGCACTGACATAGGTAATACAGTAACTGTTTAAGGCACAGGCTGGTAGAGATCATTTCTTCAAAGAACTTTGACCCTAGAAAAATCTGACTACTGTATAGCAACGTTTTAGGAATTTAACTTTATCAGGCAGCATGTTCCATCCCACCATACGCTCTGTGTAGATAGTGGATATGCCTACATAGCAGAAGCTATGCATGGGCTATCCTACCCAAGCTAGCTTGAATCCACCTAGTGTGGGTAACAATAGAAGTAAAGACAGCACAGAGTGAACTAGTGAGACAAATGAACATCCAGGAGCTGGAAGGATTGATTTAAATCAAAGCAATTTAAATAAGCAGGCAAAAAATCCTGTTTTAAATCAACTTTTATCTTGTTTTGCTTTCATACTTTGAAGCTAATTTCCTAAAGAAACATTGGTTCTCACTGGTTGATAACCAATAACACATGCTGATTTGCAACTAAAAAGTTTGTTTACTTTGAAATTGGTGCTTCATTTTTGCCAACCAAGGTACAAAGACACACAGTGTGTGATATATCTATGTGTGTATCTATCTATATCTATATCATCTATATCTAAAATTATATATGTGTGTATATGTTTAAACAATTATTTAGTTTTATATATATTCAGATTCTTCATTTTTACATTTTAATTATGTTAGAAAATGTTAAACGGTGAATTTCTTCACTAGCTGATTATTGTTTTACTCAAAATTTGTGTAAGATCTATTTGGATGGATATTGAAATTCAATTAAATAATTAAAAAACAGTTAACTATATTTGTTAGTTCCATAAAGCTTCATTTTGCATTTTAAGCTAACTGATCTATTAAATGAAAGAAGTATTATCTGTAGTTAATGACTTGCACTGATTGTTTCTGGCCATCACACATTTCAAAATTAGAACCAGTAGACTTCCTTTTCATATCAGGTTTTCATTCACTGATTACAAGAGGAAAACTGTTGTTTTTTTTTTAACTCCCAATTGGTTTCTTAAATGTGAATGAATTAGAGTAATTGAACTAAACTAGTTGAATAAACTGAAATGAAGAATATATCCTTTAAAAATCTCTCAAAACCTGGGATAGCAGTTCAACACAAACTGGTTCCAGGTTCTCAGTGGTTTGACTTTCTCTAAAACTTTGGTAACCAGCATGTGTTGCTTAATATGAATTTTGAACTCAGGGCTGCCCAGAGGATTCAGGGGGCCTGGGACAAGGCAATTTCAGGGGCCCCTTCCATAAAAAAATTGCAATACTATATTCTCATGGGGGTCCCTGTGGGGCCCAGGGCAAATTGCGCCCCTTGCTCCCTTCCACAGGCAGACCTGGGAAAAATAAACCTTCCACATCTCAGCACAAACTCAGTTTTGAGAAAACTTCTTCACAAGGTATCACTGATTCTCAGCATCAGCTAGCACTAAAAGGCACTAAAGCTCATTAAAAGGGTTGGACAAATATTTTCCATCAAAACTTTTTTTGGATCGAAAACGAGACGTTTTTAAAAAGCAGAAAAAAATCATGGACAATGTCTGCTTTCCATCAAAAATTGTTGTGTTTTTTTTTTAATTGAAAAGCTGAAATTCGTCTGCCAAAACCTGAACATGGTTCGAGGTTTCAGAAATGTGACCAAATTTTTGCTGCTTGCTGTGTTTGATTGTTTAACGAAACAATAAAAAAATTCTGTTTAAAAAATTCCAAAACATTTGAACTACCTCAGCTTGTGAATAAATGCCTGAGCCCACCCAATCAGAGATTTTTCCAGGTTTCTGATACACTGCTGGCTTCCTTGACTCATATCCATAACTTTGGCTTCGTTTAGGTTAGAACATAAGAACAGCTATATTGGGTCAAACCAAAGGTCCATCCAGCCCAGTATCTGTCTACTGACAATGGCCAATGCCAAGTGCCCCAGAGGAGTGAACCTAACAGGTAATGATCAAGTGATCTCTCTCCTGCCATCCATCATTACCCTCTGACAAACAGAGGCTAGGGACACCATTCCTTACCCATCCTGGCTAATAGCCATTAATGGACTTAACCTCCATGCATTTATCTGTTTCCTAGAGACTGGCTCCATGGGGTCCCTCAAAAACTGGAGATGGTTACTGTGGGTTTCTCTTTAGCATAGCTTATGCACATACTCCACGAACTGAGCATTTAAGCTTGTTCCAGAATCTGGGATGAGCCTATGTTGTGAAAACTGAAATGCTCAAAATAGCACATGCATGTCAATGGACACACGGTGCTAAAATTAAATTAACCCAGGGGTTCTCAAACTGGAGGTTGGGACCTCTCAGGGGGTCATGAGGTTATTACTGGGGGTCGCAAGCTGTCAGCCTCCACCTCAAACCCCGCTTTGCCTCCAGCATTTATAATAGTGTTAAATATATAAAAAAGTGTTTTCAATTTATAAGGGAGAGGGGTCGCACTCAGATATTTGCTATGTGAAAGGGGTCACCAGGACAAAAGTTTGTGAACCACTGAATTAACCCCTCTAAAGCCTCAGAGAATGCAGGGGGGGGGTCTCCACTGGTAAGGTTGGGAAGGATATTGCTCTTCTCATGTGATCCTTCCTCCAGTGGCTAATTTTAAATGAAGCTACCCTCCCCTGACATGAATCTCCCTATGGCACTGAAATTAAATATTGACTATAATTTGGCATTTGAGAAGTGAAAGGGATGGTAGCCCTAACGGAAAACCTAACAGCTTGGCTCTTCTGCAAGCCTCAAACTGCTGAATGAGCTTTAGGGCAGGGAAGGCTGTACCTCCAAGCAACCTGGCCCTGCCCCCTGTCTGACCCCCACCCATGTCCTGCCCCCCCGACTGCCCTCCTCAGAATACCTGACCCATCCTGCTCCTTGTCCCCTCACTGTCCCCCAGAAACCCCACCCAACCACCACCCTGGGATCCCACCCCTGCTCTCTGTCCCCTTGACTGCCCCAATCCCTATCCACCCCCCCAATGAGTCATGACAATCCCCCCCGAACACCTACAATCCAACCCCCCTGTTTTCTGACCCCTGACCGCCCTCCCAACCTCTGCCCCCTCCCTGCCTGACCCCACGACTCCCTGCCCCCGGCTCACCCAGAGCTTAGCGCGCCCCCGAACAGCTGCAGCGCGCCTCCTGCCAGCCTCCTGAGCTCCTTCCGCTCAGCCTGGAGCTCGCAGCCCCGCCCCCTGACCACACGACTCTGAGCGGGGCGGAGCTCAGGGGGCCCTCCGGATGGACGCTGCAGCGCCGTGCGAGAATGGTGCTTGTTGCGCTGAGGCTCCAGGAGAGGCGCGGAGGTGGGAGCATCAGTTGTTCACTTGGGGGCCCATGCAGAGCCCGGGGCCTGGGGCAAATTGCCCCACTTGCCGCCCCCCCCCCCCGGGTGGCCCTGTTTGAACTTCTTATAACATGAAAAATTAAATTAAGTTTAAATATTTAACATAAGTTATGGCATATTTAAAAATCATTTGTAAATAGATTTTTCTTAAAGAAAAAATATTTATATAATCCATTAGAAATCCATTTATTTAATTCACCCTGTTAGGGTCCATGCTGGGCTTGTACTACCTGTGTTGATGCCCATGCTGTTCTGTCTTCTATGCTATTATCCACAATAACTAGATTTAAGCTAGCTCAGATGGGCTAGTTTGTGTACAGACTTTGCTGTGTAGAAACACCAAAGATTCCCCAGTGCCTTCCACTGTAATTAATCTAATTGTGTGTTTGAGCTGCTGTTTTTTATTTACAAATTATTCTCTCTATTTCAAATTTGATGACAATGTATATCTCCAGATCAGTGGCACTGCTATGGGCACCTGCATGGCCCCACAATATGCCAATATTTTTATGGCTGACCTGGAACAACGCTTCCTCAGCTCACGTCCACTCACGCCCCTTCTCTACCTACGCTACATTGATGACATCTTCATCATCTGGACCCATGGGAAGGAGACTCTATGGGTTTTTAGACTTTCACAGGTCTGTGGTGGCAGGCCAATCCTTGCCCCAGACAACCCGCCAACCTGAAACGTATATTCTCACCAGCAACTGCACACCGTACCATAGATAACTCATTACCTGCAGGAATCAATACCATCAACAAACCTCGATTGCACCAACTCTGCCCACTATCTACACCAGCGACACGCATCACAGGACCTAACCCAGATCAGCCACACCATCACTGGATTCATTCACCTGCCGTCCACTAATGTATATACGCCATCAATGCCAGCAATGCCCCTTCTGCTATGATACATCAGGCGCCAAAACTGGGACCAGTCACTACTGAAAAAGGATAAATGACACAAATTCAGATTATCAGGAATCGGATATACAAAAAACCTGTAGGGAGAGCACTTCAACCTCCCTGGGCCAACATTATAAGCAGACGCTTAAGGTGGCCATCTCTGCCAGCAAAAAACTCAGGAACCAGAACTCCCAAAGAGAGAAACTTGCTGAGGCTTCAGTTGTCATTTGCAAATTTGACGCACCATCAGCTTCTTGGACTAAACAAAGACTTGAATGGCTTCGCCAATTACAGAACAGTTCTCCTCCACCTCTACTGCTTAGACACAGGGCCTCATCCTCCCTGACTGAACTAACCTCGTTATCTCATAGCTTGCTTGCTAGCATAATATACCCTTGCCCCTGGAAATTTCAACTAACCTGCGTCTGACGAAGTGGGTATTCACCCACGAAAGCTCACGCTCCAAAACGTCTGTTTTGTCATAAGGTGCACAGAGATTCTCTGCTTAGCTTTTACAGATCCAGAACATAACACGGCCACCTTCTGATTACTTCATACAACAGTGGCCTCCCTCTGTTCTTCTAACAAGAATAAGTTGTTTAGCTTCTTTACAAGGGAGCCAACAAAGCACAGCAGGCGAAGGGTGTACTA
Organism: Chelonoidis abingdonii; assembly: GCF_003597395.2. Classification (NCBI taxonomy): domain Eukaryota; kingdom Metazoa; phylum Chordata; order Testudines; family Testudinidae; genus Chelonoidis; species Chelonoidis abingdonii. The sequence goes on along the minus strand of NC_133769.1, from coordinate 285,879,506 downwards.
TGATAAGCCCCTCTACTTTGCACCACTGCGCATACTCAAAAGGTAACTTGTTCATGTCTAACTAGTCCTTTTCGGGCCGTCTAGGATTTATGGTGCCCTTCAGGCAGGATTATCAACTGGTGCCCCTTGTGCCTGTCTTGCTCTTAGCAACACAACATAACTGACACTACTGGAAAACTTGCCACATGCATGTTCATTTAAAACCAGATTAACGTACGTTAAGCCACACTTGCTTAATGCTCATGAAAAACTGCGATTAAGAAGTAGCACTATCCAGAAAAAATCTGATTTGAACCAGACTGAATGCAAATAATATAATTTTTTAATTTGTCAACATAGTATTGGAAATCTTCTAGTGAAGAGGCTATTGAAAAACAACGGAATTAGTTTTTAATTCAAAGCAATCTTTCTGACTTTTTGGCAGTAAAGAAATGTCTCGTATGACAAAGACAAGTGATGTCTTCGTTCTTGATTGCAACCCCACCGGAAGAAATAGCATCAAGACCAGTTCAAGTGTTCCTGACTCCTTTAGACGGAAGATCAGCTTTTTTAATGAAGCTTAGTGAGAACAACTCCGTCTCCTGATGTCACTGTACAGGACATTTGTCAGTTAGAATACGACACCAACCTCTCTGGTTAACTACCTGGTCAGGTTCTGCCCTCCTGTTCTGCTTCTCTCTTCATGCTATCTCTCACAATAACTCGATTTAGCTAGTCAGATGAGTTCTTGACTGTACAGCTTGTGTTAGAACACCAAAGATTCCCAGTGCTTTCCCTGTAACTTAATCTAAATTGTTGTTTGAGCTGCTGTTTTTTATTACAATTATCTCCTCTATTATCAAATTTGATGACCAATGTATTATCTCCAGATCAGTCTGCACTGCTCCTGGGCACTGCATGGCCCCCCTCTCGCCACAATATTTTTATGGCTGACTGGACAAACGCTTCCCAGCTGGCGTCTACACTCACAGCCCTGTTCTTACTACGCTAATTCTGACCTTTCATCATCTCTGACCCTAATGGAGGGCTCCTGGAAATCTCCCACATGGACTTCATCAACAGCTTGCACCCCACCTAATTCAACCTTCGATGCCTGGAACCCAAAGATCTACAGCGGGTGTAGAGTTGCTGACTTTGGTGACAACCAGAGTTGCATGCAGGGATGGTCACATTAACACCACCCATATATTGCGCAAAAACAATACCGCTGACTACCGACATCTGCTACCCTCATGCCTCTCAAGACTTTCAATCTTGGGCAATCGACACTGGCGATTCTCATATCATCCTATTTCTCTAGTGCATGTCTACTACGCCCAAGCCTGAGGTCAACCGCATGCTGCTTCTACCCCCCTGATCCAGAGACCAACGACGTTACACATCCTTAATGATCTGTCCAAAACTGACCCTACTCAATCTACTGCTACATGTTCATGAGGTCATACAAGTTATAAATCATCCAAACCGGAGCCATCGCCTTCGTAGCCCGCACACACTTCAGTGTAGCATAGGTCAACGTGCTCAGAGCCCTCGCAAGGAGAGAGCATCAACTCCCAGGAGTCCATGGCCATCAATATGTGGCCAGTCGTCAAAAACCTCAACGCTTCCTTCAGGTGGGCGCTCCTCATAGACCGCCGCCATCCACTGGGACATCGCTCTCACTGACTTTACAGGCCTTTGGTGCAGGTCGCAATCCCTTCGCGCCCCGTGTGACCGTACTGAGCACCTGCCACCTAGAAACCGTTCTCTCAACCAGCACTGCCACGCCCAAACAGTAGTAACTCCAGCCTCAAGGAAACCCTCCATGCGAAAAACAAGCACCTCGAGGGCCAACTGTGCCATATTTGTGACACCAGCGTGACGACAATCCTAAACACGTGCCCTACCAGTAATCGAGCCACAGTCTCCTTCACCAGTGATTCCAATTCACCCTGCACTTCTTCCACCTCCATAGCTTATATGATACTCCTATCAGCACTCTCTGTTATTATCCAGCCTCCAATGCCCCTTCTCTCCTTGCTACATCGGTCATGACCTGTGACAGTTTTCATGGATGACCAGGATACTATGGACACCAATCAGACATTGGAATGGACTATACAAAACCCCTGTAGTGAGAGTACTTCCGCCTCCCTGGCCACACCTCATAGCAGACCCTTAAGGTGGCCATCCCTGCCAGCAAAAAACTTCAGAGACAGACTTCAAAGGACAATACTGCTAGTTCAGTTCCATCTGCAAATTTGACGCACCTCACGTTACCGAATGTGAACAAGACTGTGAATGGCTCTGCCAACTACAGAACGCCGTTTCTACCTCTCTTGTTTTCACCTCAGCCATCTAGAACAGGGCCCTCATC
>NC_133769.1:285853048-285874446 GCF_003597395.2 Chelonoidis abingdonii | reverse complement strand
CCTCATCCTCCCTGATTGAACTAACCTCGTTATCTTTAGCTTGCTTGCTAGCATATATATACCTGCCCCTGGAAATTTCCACTACATGCATCTGACAAAGTGGGTATTCACCCACGAAAGCTCATGCTCTAAAATGTTTGTTAGTCTACAAGGTGCCACAGGATTCTCTGCTGTTTCTCCATATTTGTATTTATTTATCTTCAGATGTTCTGTTTTTGCTTTGCTTTCATTGATGGGGAATCAGTAGTATTTAAGTGGTCCTGTTATAGTATATTGGAATAACTTGTTATATAGTGTTCTATACTGCACATTTGGATGAGGCGCTGCTGAGGATCAAATAAGGTACATACAACAGAAGCCTTTCAACTGAAAATTTTTATTGGCTTAAAGCATGTGTTGATCAATATGTCTGCATAACTCCAAAAACATAGCGTGCTTTTTATATTTTCATCTAACTTGGAGGCTGTTATCACCGACTATAAAGAGACAGTAAGTGAGAACATTTATAAAGTAGGCAATGTGCCTTTCTTCTCCTTTCCAAACACTGAGTGAATGTGCTTAATGCCACTTTGTGCAGTAGGTTCTTGTCTGGATGGCCAGAAGAAAGGGGGTTGTTGCCTCCTCTCTGATCAGTGACAGGGAGAGTTTACCAGGACAGAGCAGGGAGGAACAGGAAGTGACTGGACCATATGTGGGGCTTTGTCCTTCCAGGTGACTTGGGTATTTATACCCTGGTCACTTCCAGAGGAGCCTCACACTGCAATTGGGCTAATACCCATCCTCCTACCTATGGAATCAGAATAGAATTGGATTTTATCATGAACCCCCACTGAGATTGCACTAGTCACATTTTTCTTCAGGGTTGGGAAAGAAATTTTCCCTCACTGTCAGATTGAGTGAAGTGGGATGTGGGTTTCTTCCTTTTCTTCACAGCAGGTCAGGGACCCAGTAAGATGGGCAGGCAGGGTATGTTAAAATGTCATAACTTAGTAACTAAAAATGTGACAGATGTCTAGTGCAAATACTCATTATGGAAGGGATAGGGATATGATTATTGGATAAAATGGATTGGAAGGGGATTTTAGAGAAAAGCAATCCTAAGGAAGCTGGGGAAGGGGGATTGGGCTTCTAATTTTATCTTGCAGACTAATAAAACTATACAAGTTGTGTCTGGTCTTTCTTCCAGTGTGGCTGGGAGAATAACTGCATGCTCTTCAGCCATATCTCTACTCATCTGTTAGCAACTGAAGCTGTAAAAATATGTATTTACTTATAGTATAAGACCACCAGAGCGGCTATACTGGGTCAGACCAAAGGTTCATCTAGCCCAGTATCCTGTCTTCTGACAGTGGCCAATGCCAGATGCCCCAGAGGGAATGAACAGAACAGGTAATCATCAAGTGATCCATTCCTTGTCGCTCATTCCCAGCTTCTGGCAAACAGAGACTAGGGACACCATCCCTACCCATCTTTGCGAATAGCCATTGATCGACCTATTCTCCATGAATGTATCTAGTTCTTTTTTTAACCCTATTAGTGTCTTGGTCTTCAAATCATCCTCCGGAAAGAGTTCCACAGGTTGACTATGCATTGTGTGAAGAAATACTTCCTTTTGTTGGTTTTAAACCTGCTGCCTATTAATTACATTTGGTGACCCCTAGTTTTTGTGTTATAAGGAGTAAATAACACTTCCTTATTTACTTTCTCCATACCAGTCATGATTTTATAGACCTTAAATCATATCCCCTCTTTGTCATCTCTTTTCCAAGCTGAAAAGTCCCTGTCTTATTAATCTCTCTTCGTACGGAAGCGGTTCCATACCTCTAATCATTTTACTTGCCCTTTTCTGAACCTTTTCCAAGTCCAGTATATATTTTTTCAGATGGGGAGACTGCATCTGCATGCAATATTCAATATGTGTGCATACCATGGATTTATATAAAGGCAATATGATATTTTCTATCTTATTATCTATCACTTTCTTAATGATTCCCAACATTCTGTTTGCCTTTTTGACTGCCACTGCACAGTAATTGGTGTTTTTAGAGAACTATACACAATAACTCCAAAATCTCTTCCTTGAGTGGTAACAGCTAATTTAGACCACATCATTTTATATGTATAGTTGGGCAATGTGCATTACTTTACCTTTATCAAAGTTGAATTTCATCTGTCATTTTGTTGCCCAGTCACCCAGTTTTGAGAATCAAAGGGAAGCCACGTTAGTCTGTATCCACAAAGTAGGTTTTTTACCCACAAAACCTTTTGCCCAAATAAATCTGTTAGTCTTTAAGGTGCCATTGGACTCCTTCCAGTTATGAGAAATCCTTTTGCAGCTCTTCGTAGTCTGCCTGGGACTTAACTCTCTTGAGTAGTTTTGTATCACCTGCAAATTTTGCCACTTCACTGTTTACCCCTTTTTCTGGATCCTTTATGAATATATTGCTCCCAGTATAGACCCCTGGGGGATACCACTATTTCCCCTCTCCATTCTGAAAACTGACCATTTATTCCTACCCTTTGTTTTCTATCTTTTAACCAATTACTACTATATAAGAGGAACTTCCTTCTTAGTCCATGATAACTTACTTTGCTTAAGAGACTTGGTGAGGGACCTTGTCAAAGGCATTCTGAAAATCTAAGTACACTATATCCACTGGATCCCCCTTGTCTACATGCTGTTGACCAGCTCAAAAGAATTCTAGTAGATTGAGCCATGATTTCCTTTTACAAAAACAATGTTGACTCCTCACCAAGAAATTGTGTTCATCTATGTGTCTGGCAATTTTGTTCTTTACTATAGTTTCAACCACTTTGCCTGGTACTAAAGTGAGATTTACCAGCCTGTAATTGCCAGAATTACCTCTGGAGCCCTTATTAAAAATTGCTATCACATTAGCTATCCTCCAGTCATTTGGGACAGAAGCTTGGTTAAGTAGTTCTGCAATTTCACATCTGAGTTCCTTCAGAACTCTTAGATGAATACCATCTGGTCCTGGTGACTTATTACTTTGTAGCTTATCATTTTGTTTCAAAACCTTCTATAATGACACCTCAATCTCCAACAGTTCCTCAGATTTCTCACCTAAAAAAATTGGCTCAAGTTTGGAAATCTCCCTCACATACTCATCTGTGAAAACTGATGCAGAGATTTCATTTAGTTTCTCCACAATGGCCTTATCCTATAAGGAAGATGTCTGACACTTGGGCCTGGTCTACACTATGACTTTAGGTCAAATTTAGCATTGTTACCTCGATTTAAGCCTGGACACGTCCACACAATGAAGTCCTTTTTTTCAACTTAAAGGGATCTTTAAATCGATTTCTTTACTCCACCTCCGACAAGGGGATTAGCGCTTAAATCGGCCTTGCCGGGTCGAATGTGGGATAGTGTGAATGCAATTTGATGGTATTGGCCTCCAGGAGCTATCCCAGAGTGCTCCATTGTAACCACTGTGGACAGCGCTCTCAACTCAGATGCACTGGCCAGGTAGACATGAAAAGGCCTTTCGAATTTTTGCGAACTTTTGAATTTCATTTCCTGTTTGGTCAGCGTGTTTGCATAGCTCTTGCAGAGCTCATCAGCATGATGTGCACATTGCCAGGGCACACTGACCAGCCCTTACTTTGTGAGAAGTCTATGACCATGTCCCTCTCGTCACCACACTGCCATCATCTCCTTGCCTGGTTTTGTGCAAAACAATTGTCTGCCATTGCTCTGACGGAGGGAGGGTGACTGATGACATGGCTTACACGGAATTAAAATCAACAAATGGGTGGCTTTGCATGAATGCCCTAGGCTGTGAGGGTACATAAGCCATGCCTGCATGGTGTGGCACTTTGTTCTCTTCTAGTAGGGGCTTGGACAAATAGATATTAATGAGCCTGCTGAAGCCTTTACTAAGAGAACCAAGTCTTTTAGCTCTTAACACTGGAGGCTCATATATTAAGCATCGCTGATTCCCCCAGTTCAATCCCCAATGCCAGCTCCTCATCTACAAATTTGGCATCCCACACTTAATTTCTAAATCATTTTCTTCTTATCTATTTTTTAGATATAGATATGTAAAACTTCCAAGATAACTTCCCTTGAATTTCTCAGTGTGAAATATCTTCTCCAGGTCAGTTTTTAAGATTGCAAACTCTTTGTGGCACAACCTATCTTCATTTTGTGACTTGTACAGCACTGAGCACACTGTTGGCACTTACAAATGCACAGTAAAACATGTGGCATGCTGTGACCAGCCTCTGTCTTAGAGGACCTATGAAACATTTCACCTACCCAGCTACCCGTGCACGCCTTGTGCTCACCCAGTCAGGACTGCTCTTGAATAATGTCCTCTGTGTGTTGGCCACCTGGTAAAAGGATAGGGAGGAGACATGACCAAGGTGGGGACTAAATGGGTGTAGCATAAACATTCTTCCCCTTTCTTCCTGCAGAGAGTTGGGAAGGGTTTCTGCCTCACTGAAATACAATTCTTCCAGGTGTTCCTGCTTGGAGGGTAGCGTAGAACTCTGCACTACCTCAAATACACCCCTATGTCTTTAATCCCAATGGATCCCTATTTATGAGTTCAATCCTACTATCATTGAAGTAAATGGCAAAATTCCCATTCTCTTCTGCTGGAGCAGGATCACACCCTACAGAGATAGTGATTGTTTGTTTGAAATATGACATTTAAAATATCTGCCAAACCAAACAGAATGCTTTTAGAAGCCTTTAAATTATAAAGAATGATTATGCCAAGTTTCTAATATGTCTTGATGTGAATCAGACTTCTTGAGGCAGATAGATTTTTCCTCTAACATAAATTATGTTTGCTTATTTATTTTATCAGTGATAACATGAGCTCCCCCAGTCAGTAATTATTTGTCTTTCTGATTGATCAGCACCCTTCTGTTGACACTGACAATTTAAGACATATTGTTACTAGGCAATTTATACAGGAGATTATTAACATGCTAAAAATTAACAACATATTTATTATTTTATTAGCTGTAGGAAATTTTCTGATACTGAATTTCATTCTGCTTGGTTTTATCTGATTAATTTGTTTTGAGTCACTGAAGAAAATGCTCTGGAACTTGATTAGAATATTATTTCAAACGGCATGCAGTATGGTTCTTTATCCCACAGTGTATTTGATCTTCTATTAAGAGCTAAAGATCTCACTGTTGTTAACAAGAGTTTTGCCACTCCCTTTAATGGGAATGAAAGCAGACATCTGTCCTCAAAAGTCTCACTGAGGGTTCAGTACTGTGGAGCGTTGAGGAGTTCTGAATTGTCATTAACTTATTCATTGGGCTGGTTGAAAATTTTCAGTTAAAACTATTTTTGATGGAAAACTGAAGTTTTTTTATTAAATTATTTTCTTTTCATGAGAAGTGCCTGTTTTCCATGGAAAAATTCAATTTTTCATTGAAAAACCCAAATATCTAAAAAGTTTAGTTTTCGGCTGATAACTCAAAAAATTGTCCAAAACCTGAATATTTTTTACTCAGAAATGGTGCTGTTGGACCTCATGTATATTATAGTTTGAAGGCATGTTCCATGAGGCATTATGGTCAAGGATTCCTATGATTCACCATGGTGGCTTAGAAAGAGGACAGACGGTGGCTCCTCATTAGAGGAGTAGTTCAGGGAGTGCAGCCCATAAAAGAGAATAGGGGCACTAGGCATCTAAACTCCAACTCCTATGAAGCAGAAGAGAAGCATTTCAGAATGCGTCTTTTCCCAAAAACCGGGGAGGCAGGAATCTATTTTGATTCCCCCTACATACACACACACACACACACACACACATATCCCTGCTAGTTTCAGGGAAATTTTCAGCAGACTTTTTTTCTGATTAGCTTACATCAAGCTTTCCTCACTCATGAACTGTCAGTTTGAAGTTGCTGTGTAATGCCTTCAGTATTGTGTCCTAAGGATCTAATTCCACTAGGTGCTCAGAACGTCTCCTGATGAACCCATCCCAGTTCCATTCTAATCATTACCGATTTTATGATGTTGCTTTTTGTTAATATGTTGGTGACAATAGCTACAAAAACCTATGTTAATATATAACTACAAGAATCATTATAATGAGGGATAAATACAAGTGCAGAGCCTGCACTTCACACACAGGTAACAGGAAAGATTCACTTAGTTTTTCAATTCCCTTTCCTAGTACCCCACACTCAACTTTTCTCTGTAATGAAAAATGAAACTTTTATGAATCAACATGTTATTTTTAATGTCTAATTGTTTAAGAACAATATTTGGGAAATGACTGAATTATTTACACACACACACAGTAGGATAGATATAATTAACTTTATTTCTGTTATCTTTCCAGAAGTCTAATAAAGGTCTAATGGTTTCATAAAAATACACAGTAGGGTTACACAAAATGCATTTGGCCTAAAATTCAAGATACTGACAATACCATAATCTTAGAATGTAAAACTGAAAAAAAAGTAATCATCTTTTTCAAACACTGAATTTTGTATTGTGGCCTACAAATGTTAAGATATTAAGTATTCTTTTAAGGGCAGTTGCACTGCACTAAACAGGCATTTCAGATATATCCAGAGATTTTAAAGCCAGAAGAGCCATTATCATCATCTAGTCTGGCCTTCTGCATTTCATAGGCCATAGAATTTCATAAATCAGTGACGCCAGATGGTATTCAAACTCAGAGTCTTAGGTTTAAGAGACCAGTGACTTATCCATTAGGGAATCAGGATATTGCATGCAAAGATAATGAGAGAGCTACTTGAACTGATAACATTAGTCTTGATTATTGTAATTCCTTCTTAAATAGGGATTCCAACATGGTTTTTAATCCAGATGTACTTAGAGCAGAATACCCCAGTCATGATTCTTGGAAAGATGAAATAACTCCACAAATGGCCAGTTCTTTTTAATATTATTTTCTTTTCTTTTTGTCTGAAGGATAAGTGACTATTTTAAGGGCTGGTATCTTCTGAACCGTCAGGGTGGTAAACTAATTCCAGATACCATTTGGAAACAAGAAATCTCAGCTTTCCAGTGATTCCCATCAATATTTTTATAGCCATCGTCATTTGCAAATAATCAGACTTTAAAAAATCAGCGTCATGGGAATTGTAGTCTCTAAGGCTAGCTTGCAGCACACAGGATCTTCCCAACTGGAACACTCCCAATAAAGTTTAGAAGCCCCTCTAGTAAGAGTGTCTACTCATTAATCCCTAATACGATTTTATGAGAATATTGGATTCTAATATCATGCTGAGTGTTGAAATGGGAGTGGGGAACACATGCTAGTAATGGATAACCTTTAATATTAAAATGTGGGTGTTGATTAACATGTTCAATTTTTGTTTTAGATCAGTGGTGCTACTTTCATGCTCAAAGTGAAGCGCATTCATAAGTGTTTATAACATAAGGTCCTATGTACCTTCACATATATTTGACTCAGGCCAGGTCTACATGACGAGATAAAATCGATTTTAGATACGCAATTTCAGCTACGAGAATAGTGTAGCTGAAATCGAATATCTAAAATCGATTTACTCACCCGTCTTCACTGCCCGGGATCGATGTCTGCGGCTCGCCATGTCGAATCCGGAACTCCATTGGTCTTGGTGGAGTTCCGGAATCGATCTAAGCGCGCTTAGGGATCAATATATCCCGTCTAGATCAGACGCGATATATCGATCCCTGAGCAATCGATTGTAACGCGCCGATACGGCGCGTAGTCTAGACGTGGCCTCATTCAGTTAAATTCCATTGCATGATCCTACCCCTGACTTCCTTCAAGTCCTTGCTCTAATTTAAAAAGCACTGACTCTGAAGAACTACATAATGGTCTGCACAAACAAATAAGAAAAATCCTGGCACCAAACAATGGGTTTGTAGCAGTGGTACATGGTGGACATTTTCCACATAACATACAATGGCAGCCCCCCAAGGCACAAACTGCAATTATTGTGAGGGTGTTGTAGTTCAATTCTTTATCTTTATCTATCCAATTCTTTATCTGTTTTTAATGTATATATGATGATATGTGCAAGGAGGATTTTGTCACCCCTGTTTTGGAACAATTTTCAATAAGCACTGACTCAAATCTCCAATAGCAACATACATTACTAAGTCTAAACAACTGGCAAAATCAATCATTTCGTACATTGCAAATACATTGAGGGGGAAATATAATTCCACAATGATATAGAATTATTGACAATAATCAAGATTCTTTTTACTTCAGCTTTTCAGAGTTGTCTTCCAATAACATCTCCTACTGCGTGATTAGCACTGTAGAGAAACCACATGCCAGTATGATTTGTTGTTAACCAGTTTTCTCCCCTTGCTGATTTTGTTCCCTCATTTCAGCAGATGTTTGACTTCTAAATAAAAGCTTTAGGGGGTCAAGTCCCAAGGTATCTATCTTTCTTCCTTTGGCTGACAGTCACTTGACAGATGCTTTAAATTGCTTGGCAAATGTCTATAGAATCACCATTAAATGTACAGTGCATGTAACAAGGCCTTCCTTGTTGTTTTACTTGGTGTCAGAAGCAGCTACCTAGAGTCAGTGTGCACAGCCAAAATTTTTTTGCTTTATAGAATGTTTTTATTTGACAGATTTTTTTTTCATCATCGACATTCATGGGAAATAAGAAGTTGTGCAGTAATTCCTGGGGATTCCAAGCATCTGAACACAGACTGTATGCATCATTTTCTGAGATACTATTGCAAGTGTTAACTGAGCTAAAGTTATTACAAGTAAGGTTGTCTCTTTGAAACAGGACTCACAAATTCAAAGAAGTTACTCTTTAAATAAAAAAGCTCTTAACTTTAGACAGTCTCGAATGGTGAGTGCACTGATGAGTGAAAGGAAAGAAATGGAGGCATGGGGGAATAGAAGATTGAATATGTAGCTGACCATTTGAACAAACTTCATTGAAACTTTTGAGGGAGTGGCCCAATATGGTTTCCTTAAGATCATAATGGAGAGGAAAGTCTCAGTGACCATATTGGCTGGCTTGGAAAGGAGTGGGGTGGCAATCTCAAAATATATTCTATAGCTGAAAATCTGCTAGTCCATTCATGCATGTGATTAGTTTCAAAGTTAAGCACAATCAGGATGTATTCTCCAATTTTCAAGCCTATTAATATGGCTAATTACCTTTGGAAAACATGTAGAATCTGCGAGAGGAAGAAAAGCACATCCTCAAGTCCCATTCCACTGAGTCTGATTGCTACATATCGCCTCAAAAAGGGTGGTCTTACTGTATGGCTGCCTGATGCCTTATATGGTATTACATGGTTGCTTGCAGAGGACCACTTCCCTGGCTGAACTGGGAGCAGGCTCCATCACTCAAGAGCATTTCAAGTTTATTTAGGGATGCGGACGTAAAGGGTGTTTATCTTCTGGAGACATCCATTTGATTTTCACCCATCATTCCCCAAGACAATTGTAAGGCATAGCTAATCTACTTTAATGCCTATATAATAGTTATTATTCTTGCGTTTATACTTTTTCAATTTATTTATTAATTGAATTAAGTAAAAACATGAGGGTAGCTTTGGAACTTCTTTCTTGAACTTTTATTTTCCTCCTTCTCACAATCATTTCCTATGTTTTTAATTTACTTTTTTTAAAACTGCCTCTTCACTTTTTTGAGCCCATTTCTAATCTAAAGCAATCTTTGGGTATTTTTCCTGACTGAAGCATCCAAGAATTATAAATTACATTAGAGTTTTAATTTATTAGCATTCAGAATGTAATTAAAAGCCCATGTTTTCCTTCTTCCTCAAAACAATGTAGGTGATGGGGAAGGGTGGTATGGGACTCCAGGGATTTTCTGGATAATTTAATACATGATGCTGCATGGTTATTTGATCTTTGGGTAGTTGATGGGTCTGTTTGTTTATTATCTAGACCAGGGATTGGCAGCCTATAGCACATGGTTTGCCAGGGTAAGCACCTTGGAGGACCGGGACAGTTTATTTACCTGCCACATCAGCAGGTTCAGCTGGTCGCAGCTCCCACTGGCTGCGGATCACCATCCCAGGCCAATGGGGGTGGCGGGAAGCCACTGCCAGCACATCCCTCACTCGCACTGCTTCCTGCCACCCATTCACTGTTACAGACTAGGGACCGAATGGCTAGGAAGCAGTTCTGCAAAAAAGAACCTACGAGTTACAGTGGACGAGAAGCTGGATATGAGTCAACAGTGTGCCCTTGTTGCCAAAAAGGCTAACGGCATTTTGGGCCGTATAAGTAGGGGTATTGCCAGCAGATCGAGGGACGTGATCATTCCCTTCTATTCTACATTAGTGAGGCCTCATCTGGAGTACTGTGTCCAGTTTTGGGCCCCACAGCAGAAGAAGGATGTGGAAAAAATGGAAAGAGTGCAGCAGAGGGCAACAAAAATGATTAGAGGGCTGGAGCACATGACTTATGAGGAGATGCTGAGGGAACTGGGATTGTTTAGTCTGCAGAAGAGAAGAATGAGGTAGGATTTAATAGCTGCTTTCAACTACCTGAAAGGGGGTTCCAAAGAGGATGGATCTAGACTGTTCTCAGTGGTACCTGATGACAGAACAAGGAGTAATGGTCTCAAGTTACAGTGGGGGAGGTTTAGGTTGGATATTAGAAAAACCTTTTTCACTCGTAGAGTGGTGAAGCACTGGAATGGGTTATCTAGGTAGGCGGTGGAATCTCCTTCCTTAGAGGTTTTTAAGATCAGGCTTGACAAAGCCCTGGCTGGGATGATTTAGTTGAGAAATGGTCCTGCTTTAAGCAGGGGGTTGGAGTAGATGACCTCCTGAGGTCCCTTCCAACCCTGATATTCTATGATTCTATGATTCATTGGCCTGGGACGGTGAACCACGGCCAATGGGAGCCACAGTCCACCAGACCTGCCAACGTGGCAGATAAACAAACTGGCCCGGCCCACCAGGGTGCTTACTTACCCCTGGCATAGAGCATGTTCACAAGACATCCTACAGTGGTGCAGAAGCGCCACTGTAGTGCTTCTAGTATAGACTAGCCAAAAGTCTGGTCACTAATTAGGGATACTATTAATTAAGTCCATGTAATAATAGGTATCATATTACTAGTATGAGCGTCATTATGCAAATAAGATACAGTTATTTAATTATGGCAGTGGCAGTTCCAATGCATATGTTACTTCTCTGAGCACATCTAATGTGAATAGATGTTTCCAGAATCCTGAGCAGACTAAGATTGATCCACTCAGTTGCGTGTTCAACAAAATGAATGACATAACACTCCAACTGTAGTTTAGAATATCATATAAAATCAAAGTAATTGTAAGTAGCAATTGGCAGAACTGGCTCTAGGTATTTTGCCGCCTCAAGCAAAAAAAAATTTGGCTGCCCACCATCCCAGCCCTGGGCTCCTTGTCGCATCCCCCTGCTGCCCCAGCATTGTTACTCTCTCTTTTTTAATAATTTTCTTAACTATTTGGTACAGAGGTAGGAATCAGTCATCTATACTTCTCAGGCTTGGTCTTAATTCCTGCTAAACAATGTATGGAAGATTAGCCATGACCTAGTCCTCCATAATAGTTACTGTTTTTAACAATACATTACATGCTTTTGCTAGTACTGAAGCTGAGCTATATTTTTTTGTTTGTGTTTTGGTTTGTTTCTTTGTTTTGTGTTCCTTTGATGCTTGGATGGATAACCTCTGTGTTGCATTGTGATTATTTGGACAGTGATGTAGGCAGCTGGACTATGCCAAATAGTGCATTATTTAGATGACTTTTTGTTTGCAGAATGAGCTGAGTCAGATGAGTGTGTTCACCTGTTGGACACATTTCAGGCCCTAGTTAAACAGTTTGGGGTTGCGCTAGTGGAAGAACTACACTGACATATCAGGAGATTGAACTGAACAAAAGGACAGGCATATTGTTGCTCCTTGAGGATAAACTTCAGGAGCTATTGAGATTGCTCAGAAAAGCTGTAGGAGCCAAAACGTTCATGCTACAAGACCTGCAAGCTTTTATGGGGCACCTGAATTTTGCCTGCAGGGTTGTTGTTCCAGGGTACTCATTCTGTACCCAGCTTGCTGTGGCAACAGTGGGAATAGCCAGGCCACACCATTATATACAAACTAAAATGGGGTGTAATTATGGAAGGAAGAATGATTTTTAGAGGTGGGTTTGAAAATCTATTTGGATGTTTCTGAGGGTAAAGATTTTGGGGTATTTTACTAAGGCAGGTGGTGTGCCCAGAAGTGGCCCACTATCTGGATGCAAAAAGGGGTAATGTGTGAATTACTTTTCTTAATTTTTTTCCCATTTTAGTTGTAGTGGTTATTTGGGGACCAGAGTTAGCTAAAAAAAGGGTGTGTTTCTGGTGCGGCAACATAGTGGTGGTACGTTATCAATTGCCAGACTTCCAGATCAGATAGGATTATCAAGTTACTGAGGGCATTTGTGCTACAATGTTTAACCCTTAGCAACTGTTTCTCTTCCAAGCACATGTCCGGAGTGGATAATGGCATAGCAGATGCCTTGTCTTGTTTACTGTTTGACAGATTTTGGGAGCTTGCACCAGGAGCTAGTGAGAAACCTGAGCAGATGCCACTGGTGCTACAGAGCCTTGATATATGATGTCAGTGGAGATCTTTGGCTCAGGGCACATGGCCAAACTATGAAGGAAGTTTTAATGAGTTCTTCCAAGTGGAAGGCTGGTCACCAATATGGCCCGTTACGGAGACTGGGGTACTGCAGTACATGATTGTTGGCAACTGTTGGTGTGCTCAGTGATCCTGGCAAAGGGCAGCTGAGTTATTTCAGGACAATGGAAGCTCACCTGTCAGAATTGGGGACAGACATGTTTTTAGCTGCTATAGAAGAGGTCATTGGGAGATGTCTAGGAAACCATCTGGGTTTTGGAGATAGGCATCCAAGCTAATTCCTGGCACCTCCATTGCAGGAAGGTACCTAAACCAGTGCAGGGACTCCATAAGGAAGGTATACAGTGATTGGATAAATGGTAAATGACTTAAAAAAGGCGGTGCTGGTTAAAGGAACAGAATGGGAGGAGGGGCACTGGGGATCCTATTATTGGTACAGCAGAGAGCTAACCCCCTTTCCTGTAGTCCAGCTTAGACCTCATACGAGGGTGGGGGTGGATGGTAAGGTCCAAGTCATAGGTTGGCTCAGGGAACTGGATGGAAAATGAAGGGGGTCTGGTAGCTGCCCTGGGTAGTTATTTGCATGAACTGGGGGTTACCTGCCCTGTACACTTTTATCTGCTAGGTAATCCCAGACATCTGATAAAGTTTCGACCTCATTAAATGCATATCAAGTGTCTACTGTCCTTTCGGAATAGCTGGACAAAAGCCTTTTCCTCAGTGGAGAAAGCTGCTCTCCTCCTTATAGAGGAAGCAAACTCACAAACAGAGTTTTCAGGGAAGGACAGAGGCCAGTAACACCCAAGAGAAGGGGCAAGGAAAGGTATTCCTTTTTTTGTGTTGTTAACTTGTTGCTTTTGATTTGGCTGAAAAACACTCCTTGAGCCAACCCTGAGGGCTACCTTATAAATATGGAAGAACAAAAACCCGATGAGGAATAAATACTCTTCAGAGAGGATCTGATTTACTCTGGGATGGGGGTGGGGAGAACACTGTGCCTGGCAAGGTGAAGGAAGTGCCTTGCCATGAACACCATGAATAATCGGACAGCATCAGCCATAATATTTTCCCAGGTACATTGATCAAAAATCTACTTTTGCAAAATATAATGGATTATTATATTATCCATGTTATTCCTAAAGAGAGAGGCTATGTGTTACTCAGCTGAACACACATGGAATTTTCAAATGGAATTAACAACTCTGTTAGCTGGGAGCAAGAAATAATTTTGTTCTGTAAATAAGTTTGTGTTTCTGTAGAACCAGTAAAATCCTCATCTAGGCTGCTTGAGCAACACTGTTTTGAAAAATTGTTAATGGGGAAAAATAGTCCTGCCTGATAGACTATCTGAAGCTAGTTCTTTTCCAAAACACAAGTAAGCAAGTGAAATGTTAACTTTACATCTACCTGTTTTGTGCCTTCTTTGGTTCTGATTGTAGCCAATGGTAGATTTGCAGTTGTTTTATTTTGCTTTAAAAGAATAATCAATAAACATGTTTATATTATGTCACTAAGAGTGTTACTTTGTCTTGGAGAGACATATTACAAAGGCAGCACTAAAACACTTGTATGTAAATGTATTTGACTCAAAAAATATCTCTACTAGTATAATTATTTGGCAACAAATTTCTCTGACCATAATGTAAGTAAACATTAGTAGGCATGGCTTTAAAAGGAGGGGGGGGAGCAATAAGGTCTGAGTCATGTACATCTTTCATAATCTACATAAGCAATCAACTTTGCAGCTGCAGTGACTATAGAATGATTTGACACAGTTGAACTACAAGCAACTGATTTTTTTTTAACCTATGAACTCCTCCTTCCTTGAACATTTCAAACTTTATACATCTCTTGTTAAAGTAAATCAAAATGCTTTCATTGATTTCAGTAGGGAGATCAGGACCATGGGTCTTCTGAATTGAAAAGACTTGGAATGACATTTATGTCCCACTGAAGTCAATGTAAGTTTTGACATTGATTTTGATGATGATGATAGGATTTTAGCCCTGTTATTACAAAGGTTTCTTTGCGAATGAGTAGATAAGAATGTTTTTTTTCCTCCTATTCCATACATGACATTTAACTGTCTGAAACAATTTAAGAGATCAGCCTTTGTTACATGTTTGCTTTCACAGTGTGGGAAAAATTCAGAATTAATCTTATTCACATATATATTTTGTTCAGTAGATCATTACAGGGAATTAAAATACTATTTTTTTTTGTTAAATTGTACTTTTCAAGACTTTTTAATGCTTTTTTCCTTACATCTGGGCAATTGTTTAAAGGCTACTGCATTCTATTTGCTAAACACAAATACTGAAAATTATGCATTTAAGACACCTCTTTAACGTTCTTCATATGTGTTTGAAAGCAATTTATTGTAACTACAAAATCTTTAGCAAGGAAAATAAATATTTCTTGTAATTTGAAAAAGATCTTGGATTTTATTGACTCAAGGAAATTGCTGAAGTCATATTTCTATTGAATGGTAAGAAGAATAAGAAATAATAAGGATGAGAATCCAGATGAACAAGCATATTTTTTTGTAATTTATCTTACTCTCACCCTTCAGTTAACACATTCCTTCTCTAGAAATGAATCTACTATCAGTGTTTCTTGAACATATTTTTACTCTTGGCTTCAATATTGTTCCTGGGTAACTTATTCTATATGTTTAACTTTTTTCCTATAGAGTTGCTCTTTATTTTAACTTTAGTTTCTTGATATTTTTCTGGTTTCTAGCATTGCATCTCCAAAGCTTTTTGGCAATTGCATCTGGATCAGCTGTATCTATTCCTGTTACAAATTTCGGTGAAGCAAAAGGAATGGAAAGAACTTGAAAAGAGACCAGAACTGAGATGTAGGCAAAAGTTAAGCAACATAGAAGTTTAACACAAAAGACCAGATCCTTATATGATATAAGTCTGATTTACCCTAGCTGTTGATCTGGCCTGAGAACAAAAAGGTTAAATTTCAGATGCAGATTGAGAAGCTAGTGGGTTCACAGAGTAGTAGGAGAAATATGGTCACAGTGGTGGGCACGAATTGTGATTCTGCCATCAGGTTTTGTCATTGCTTGTACACTGACAACTTTTTTAAGTGATTTGACTTCAGTGGAGTTGTTTCAGAATTACACCAGAAAAGCAACATAGACTCTGTGCAATAGTCTTGAGATGAAGTATTCTTTGCTGCTCTGTCCTATGTGCGCTTCAATAAAGTGCAATAATTGTTGTAATGTATTTATCCTGTTCAGGAGCTTCTGTGCCCTAGGTGTAGATATTTAGTTGCATATGAAAAAAGCTTTTTGCAACCAAAGGTGCAACTACTTGAAAATAATGTTTAAAAAATTCATGATGGCAGAGAAAATTTTTCCATTTGCAGATCACATTTTACCATAATAATCAACTGTGTGGAATCTAGATAATTAAGATGCTAAAGGAAAATGCAGGCAATATTTCAACTTGGATGTATATGTAGCATCAAATTTTCCTTTAACATAACACTGAATTTGTGCTAAAAATTGGAACCGAATCCTGTTAAAAGTAGATTAATACATATGGTCTTTCCCATTTTTTTCTCTAAACTGTTTTCTAAAGACTGCATTACTAAGGCAGGATGAAAGCAATATTTTACTTCATTAGACACAGCAGAAAGTACTGAATTCTCCACATTGTCTCTGCTGTGGCTATTGTCACAAGGTCATTTAAAGCTACATTAGTGTGTAACATACTCCTGAGAATAAAGTGATATGAGGATGGCGATACTGTGAATGGAGCTTTTCTTTTATTATGATAAAACCTGTGTTTTGCCATCAGACTGAATTAGATTTGCCCTCTTTTTCCTGTATTAACCAGAGCTCTCTGATATATTTTTTTTTAAGATTCAGTTCAAGGCCTGTAACATAAAAGTGCCAAATTCAAAGGAGTTGGCTTTTTCTGAGCAGAAAAGGAAAAAATAGAGCTTCAGCCAATTTAAATTAGCATAGAGCCATTGATTTCAAGAGAGAGATACTGATTTACAACAGCTAAGGATCTAGCCCAAAGCTAGATTTGGGTTTGAATGGTGAACATGCTCAGTGGCAGCTTTGCTGCAGGGTACCTCAGGCTGTTCCTCAGTTAAAAAGAATCCCAGTTCTATGTATCAGTTGCAGCTATTTGTTTAACAGACTTTTCCACATGAAAAATTCAGACTGGCCAGCCACAGCAATATTCAGAACTTTATACTGCACATTCCGGTAAAGGGATCCAATGCAGCATCCACAGGATTAATCTGAACAGTCTATCAATTACACTAGAAGGCAAAAGAACACTTTTAGAAAGTGCTATTCATTAATGAGCAGAGATGGAGCAAAGGCAAGTTAGAATGCACCACCTAAAATTTTGACCTAGAGCCATCATTGAACTCAGCTCTCATAAAAAGGCCATCCAGTAGTATATTTCCATGCAAAGGCTAGTGGGACTGAGATTGTTACTAATTTTTTTATAGGATTAACTATAATTTGAGCTGACACCCACCTTTCCCTCTCAGACCTTCCTGTAGTGTTCATGTATTTACACTGATAATGAAGATTTGTAGAGATGATTAATGGAGATGACTCATTGAAAATCTAATTAACTGGGATGTATTGTTCACTGATTTAATCTTCTTTACATGACATATAAGATTCTGAGAGTGAATGTGATCCTTTCTGTATCAATACAGACTAACATGGCTATCCCCTGCTACTTTCTGTCTCAATGACATTCTCATTTGTTCGTTGCAAGGTGCCAGTCTTTGGTTTGGGGAAATCAGTGTTAAATGGTAATAAAGATGGCAGTTTGCACTATCAGACATTACAAGAAGATTAAGTCAAGAAATAGTCAGTTGCCTAAGTTATTTTTGCAGGGTTATTGTAATTTCCCCACCCTGCCTACAACCTGGAAAAAAAAACTTAAACATCTGGACAAACATAAGCAAACAATACTGTCAAAATAACCAATACATCTTCACTGATATGATTAAAAAAAAAACACAAAACACATACAATGTGAATGACTTGGTAAGAAAATGTATTTCTCAGCTATAAAAAGATACATATATTGTCCATAATGAGAAACATAAAGGGCTATATGATGAGAGTCCTATCTGCTAATGCTTTTGAATTTGGCCTTAGATACAAGTAAGTTACTTTTTGTAACTTACTTGCATTTTTCAGCACCTTATCTACTATGAATTTTCAACCAAACCCATCATAATGTGTTAAAACCTCATTCAGCTAATGATGAGGTGACTGGACAGAGAAAATTCTGAACTTTACCATCTTGAGTTCTGTGATTTTTATTTCCACAGTTTTCTACCATTTTGATGCAACGAATTACAACAAAAATGTTCTTTGTAACCACAAATCTGTGATAGAAATCTGGAAGATGTTCTTCCAGTGCTGGCCCTGTGGGTGCTCCACTTTAGGTGTTTGTGCGCCCCTGCCCTCGTAGTCGGAGACTTTTGGTATCAGTGCCCGGTTGGGTCGCACATGCGTGGTCCCTGTCTTGTGACGTTCCAGACAATTAACTGACGCTGTGCGACCTACCTCAACTCAGTTCCTTCTCTACTGCCCTAGGCTACAAGTCAGAGCAATCAGCAGCACCTTGTTACTTAGTAGTTAATTAGTTTGCAGTTAGTTACTTAGTTTCCTTGTTAGCAGCTACATGTTTAATCCTTTTAACTTCCGTGGCTCCCAGGCCACTGCCTGATGAGAATTTCAGTCAAACTTCGGCATACATAGCTGTTGTGAAGGTGAATCCCTCCCTCCACTCCCCACTGCCCCCGGAATGCCCAGTTTCCCGCACTTTAAATGCTGCCTCACCTGCAAGCTTGCAAGACGTATCTCGGACAGCCACGATCCGTGTGTTCACTGCCTAGGCGAACACACATATCACAAAAGTGTGAACATTGCCTTAAGCTCATGACCAGAACAGAAGGGCTAGCTCAAGCTTCTTCTGATGGAGAAGTCTCTCAGACCCACATGGGATCCCAAAACTCATATACCCCCTCCCCCTGTTCTGGACTCACTTCACTGACCCTGGCTTCTGACGAGGTC
This sequence comes from Chelonoidis abingdonii, assembly GCF_003597395.2. NCBI lineage: Eukaryota > Metazoa > Chordata > Testudines > Testudinidae > Chelonoidis > Chelonoidis abingdonii. The sequence goes on along the minus strand of NC_133769.1, from coordinate 285,855,735 downwards.
CTTCCTCCACCCCCACATTGGATCACCCCTCCAGACATCAAGCGAAGAGGCAGACACCTGGGTCCCCACCACAGGAATCAGCCAAAAATAGCCATTCTGTAGATGGACATCCAGCACTGGTACCGACTGTGCTGTCAGCACCAGAAGCAGAAGTAATGGGAAACCCTAGCACCATTAGAACCAGGGACTCTCAAAGAGCTGGCTCTGATAGAGACACTGAAGGGAAATCAAAACCCCATGCCTCTGCACTGCCAGTAAAGAAATCATGACCTGCAATTTGCAACATGGCACTGATACAAAAGGCAGCATTTTCAAAGCCATGCCCAACACACACAGAAGCGCAGTCAGCAGTGCATCTTATGCTCCACAGCCCCCAGCATGAACAAACAGGTAGCTGCAAGGGCCAATCAAACCAGCACGGCAGCAGTTCCTCAGGCAGAATGATCTGGTAGTTGGATCTGCCCCGACTCCCTTATCCTCGTAACAACACGAACATGGTACACTCAGCACCAGGTCTTCTTGGATCCCCAGCATCACTCCCTTATTCGAGCGAGGGAGACAAAGAGCTCTCCGTGCATCATCCCCTATCTACCAGGAACCAGCCAACCCAGCAGTCCCTCCTCGGGCATATTACACTGACTCCAAGTACTTACAGTGATATGGACAACACAGGGGCCCCCTATGCCATCCCCAGCCCAATAGGCATATGGAATCCATAGGCCACATACACCACACAACAGGGATCGGCCGCTAGGTCCAGACCCAGTACACAGCAATCACATGCGACTTCTGTGCCAGGACCCTTGGTGGCTCCTGGGGAAGAAGAGGAAGAACCCCTGGAGGGGGAATCACCTACCCACTTGCCATCACTGTCAACAGAGGACACTATTATACCTCCTCTTCCTAATACAGGGGATCATTTCAAACTATTACAAGACCTGTTTAAGAGGGTAGCTAGCTCTCTGGACATTTGCCTTGAGGAGGTCCAAGCGACATAACATAAGCTAATGAACATTCTGCACACAACTGCTTCATCCAAAATTGCCCTTCCCAGGAATGATGAACTGATGGTCCCTGTCAAAACCATTTAGCAGACCTCTGCAACTGCCCCTCCAATATACAAAAGGTCCGAAAAGAAATATTATGTACCAGCCAAGGGCACCATGTTCTTTTTCTTGCATCCAACACCTAATTCCTCAGTGGTAGGCGCATTCCAGGAAACTGGCAGGCAACAACAGCCCAGAAACATAACTCATGATAAGGACTGGAAAAGACTTGATCTGTTCAACTGTAAGGCTTACTCCTTGGCTATGCTACACCTCCGCATAGCCAACTACGAGGTATTACTAACGAAATATGATTATGTAAACTACATTAAAATGTCCAAATTGAATAATTTTATTGCTGAGAACAAGAAAGAAAAATTCACAGCACTTGTGACAGAGGGACAACTTATCTCCAAAACATCCCTCCACACCACACTTGATTCCAGAGACACAGCTGCAAGACGAGTCCCTCCACTCACTTAAGGACTCATGAGTGACACTCTGCTCCTTGGAAATCTATACCCCCAAACCCAAGGAAAAATAGAGGAATTATTATACGTCCCAATGATACTACCAGACTATGTATTCACAGCAACAAAACTGATGATTTGAGTCACAGGGTTGTAGACACAGGCCCTCAAGGAGATGACAATCTACTTATTCAGTAGCTGCGTCTCAATGATCAACCCCTAGACAACAAATCTGAAGCCTTGGTCGAGGGCCCATGAACCCTAGTGCTATCTGTGCTGATGCCATCTCTCTCCTGAACATTCAGGGATCGCTTAGTCTTGTTCTATCAAAATTGGAAGATCATTACATCCAACAAACTGGTTACTTCACCACCATCACTTTCCTTTCCAAACCCCCTACCCACCGTCCCTTCCTGTCCCTCTTCAGGGACCCCTCTCACAAGTACCTACTGTGCCAAGAGGTAAACCTTATCATGCAACGAGGAGCAGTAGAACCCATTCTTACACAACACAGGAAGTGGGTTGTATTCCCACTATACTTTCACAAAGAAGCAGTCTGGCAGATGGAGACCAATACTCGACCTCTGATGACTCAATAAACTTGTCAGCCATTCAGGATGGTCACACTAGGCACCATAATCCCAGCACTAGAAAGATGGAATTTGTTCTCAGCTGTTGACCTCAGGTATGCTTATTTTCATGTTACAATATACCCATCTGTCATAAACAGATAGCTAAAGGTTAATGTTTCTTTTACCTGTAAAGGGTTAACAAAGGGAACCAAACACCTGACCAGAGGACCAATCAGGAAACAAGATTTTTCAAATCTCAAAGGGGGGGAAGTTTTGGATGTGTCTTCTTTGTCTCGGTTCTGTTGCTCTCTCGGCTCTGAGAGTGATCTCTCTATCTCCAGGCTTTCTAATCTTCTGTTTCCAAGTGTAAGTACAAACGTAGAAGACAATAGGCTTATACTGTTTTTTCTATTTACATGTGCGTAGTTTGCTGGAATGTTTTAAATTATATTTCTTTTTGAATAAGGCTGTTTATTCATTTTGTTTTCTGTTAAGCCAATGACCCTGTATATTGTCACCTTGATACAGAGACCATTTTTATGTCTTGTTCTTTCTTTTTATATAAAGCTTTCTTTTTAAGACCTGTTTGATTTTTTTTT
>NC_133769.1:285690594-285844244 GCF_003597395.2 Chelonoidis abingdonii | reverse complement strand
GGGAGACCAGAGTGAGCCAGACACTGGAATTTCTGGCTGGTGGCAGCGCTATCAGATCTAAGCTGGTAATTAAGCTTGGAGGGTTCATGCAGGCACCCACATTTTGGATGCTAAGGTTCAGGATTGGGACTTATGCTATATGACACCATCCCACCGCAGAGTTCTCCACTTTACCATCAGACAGGACCATTTTCAATACAAGGTCCTCCCTTTTGGCCTCTTCACTGACCTTTGAGTGTCCTTGAAGGTACTGACCATGGTGGCAGCCTACCTGTGCAGGAATGCAATTATGATATTCCCATGCCCAGACAACTGCCTCCTAAAAGTGCCAACACAGCAGCGTTGCAAGCCACCAAACAGACAGTAACCTTCATGAACCTGGGCCTCCCAATAAATACTGAAAAGTCCACCCTGAAACCAGCTCCCAACCAATGGGAGCTGCAGGAAGCGGTAGGCTGCAGGGATGTGCTGGACGCTGCCTCCTGCATCTCCCATCAGCTGGGAATGGTGAACTGTAGCCACTGGGAGCTGCAGGGGGCCAGCTGCGGGAGCCATGCGAGTTGATGGTCAATATAAACAACATGTCTCACCGTCCGCAAGTGGATTACCTTGATGAACTGTATGCCGAAAGTTGCTGATCCCTGTTCTACACTAAACCCCACACAGATAGAACATATGACACATTCAATACTATTGCTATTCGAAGGGCATTAGCTTTTTACAGAGACAGAGTTAGACCGTTCCATCAAGCACCCAGACTGTTCATATCCATGACTGAATGTTTCAAAGGGAGCACCATCTGTAAACAAAGACTCTCCAAGTGGACCTCCAAAAGCAGAGTTTTATGCAATCATCAGTGCAACCACCAATGCCACATGGGGATCCGCACACATTCCACTGGAGTCCTATCAGCCTCCACTGCTTTCCTGTACAATGTACCTACCCATCACAGGCATTTGTAGAGCTGCTACCTGGGCCTATGCACTGCACTATGCCTTAGAGAAACAGGCAACATCTGATACCTCATTTGGATGCTCTGTACTGTCGTCTATCACGACTTCAACTCCAAAGCCTCCTCCTTCCATCAGAGGGCACTACTCTGAAGCCACCTAAAGTGGAGGACACACAGGGACAGCACTCGAAGAAAAAGAGACAGTTACTCACCTTGTGCAGTAACTGAGGTTCTTCGAGATGCATGTCCTGGTTCATGCTCCACTACCCTCCCTCCTCCCCTCTACGTTGGAGTTTTCTTAATCAATCTCTGCAGTAGAGAAGGAATGGAGTGGGGGCTGGTTAGACAGTGTCATTTAGCTGTCTGGGACAGGGTGAGACAGGGTCCATGCATGTGTGACCCAGTCGGGCACTGCTACCAAAAGTCTCCAACTATGAGCGCAGAGGCGCACAAATGCCTACAGTGGAGCATCCACAGGGACACACATCTCGAAGAACTTCAGTTACTGCACAAGGTGAGTAAACTCTTCAATTACACAAGCTGGAAAAGAAGGATTACATTTCATAAGTAATGTTCCCACCTCTTCTTCCTGTTACAGGCTCTGCCAACATTAACTATTTATTTGGGATAGTGTTATAGTGGCTAAGTTATACAAATGTTCTATTGTTTCTGTTAATTGTTGATCAATTTCTGTCTAGTGTGATTCTAGTTCATGACTCTTATTAGATCATGCTGTGTTTCAACTGAAATGCAAGAGTAGTATTATCATACATTAATTCTGTATAGCTTCCAGAATCACAAGTGCAGTATATGTTCAGTGCCTGGATACTATTAAATTCACTAGATTAAAATCAGCAAAAATATTTGCACACACATTATGTCCATAGGTCTGCTGAAGCCCCACTCCACTAAATACAATCATTTATGTGTTAGAGGGGCTGCAAACTGTAACCAATTTGAAATATTTGACATATCATATTCTGCTCTTATCCCACAAGCCCTGTCTGCATGGCTTCCATATTTGTGATAAATGGCAGATCCCCAAGTGAGCATGGATAGAATGAGAGCGACATTTCAGCCCTGTGCAGAAATTCTTTCCATTACAATGTCTCAGAGAGGTGCAACTGGACCACATTTCTTGAGTATAGCTTATTTCAGATTCTGGCTACAGCAGTTTAGATAGCTGAGCTTTTATGTGTGTATAGTAAGCTGTATTTGGGTACCTGACTTTTTACACTTTCTTCAGTTAACTCAGAGACACAAATGTGAAATCTAGTATTCAGGAGCATCATCTGTATTTGAGGTGCTCATTGCAAGACTTGAAACACATAAATCAATTAGTAAAGTACAATGAAACCTTTGGGACCAGACCTGCAGTAGGTATAAATCAGCATTGTTTCACTGAAGTCAATGAAACTACTGAGTTACCTCTATTGAGGGGCTAGTCCTTAGTATTTACAGCTGTGATTGACATAGATGTACACTAATATTTTTTCAGTCATTAAAAACAACGAAATCAAATTGTGAAATTCACCCCATGCAGTTAGCCTGCACAAAGCCTGTGCATGGCTTAAGATCCACTCGTCCTGTTTCTTTAGGTCATGAATATGTTTGCAGCATCACAAATTTGACATTCTGATCTAACTGTAGGATTAAGTAAGACAGAGAATATGATTTGGAAATCAGCTAACCTTGTCTGATTGCAAATAACTTCAACATTTAGCACATGTGGCATATAAAACTGGAAAAACCAAGTGAAAAGAATATATGAGCTATTCCTATTAAGGTACCTTTAAATAATCCATCAGCTTTCCATCTAAGCACTGATGGAATGGATTGTTTGTGTATTTAAATTATATCAGTAAAAGCTGTTAGCATCTTAGAAATCCTATTTAATCTCTCTCCATAATGCCCTCTGTGAGAATATAAGAGAACTGGAATTACTTGTGCAAATCATAAGAGAAGTATGCCTCTCAGTGAAGTAAAAAACATGTCAAACAGTTATTTTCAACAAAGTCAGAAAGCCAGCATGTGGCCTTCACTGAGTGGAATATCATATGCTATGATATGATGTCCTCACTCCTGAAAAAGAATGCAATACATAATAGGGTCAAGTAAACTGAATTGCTTAACTATATTTATCTAGTTTTATTTGTAACAGGAACAGGAGTAGGGAAATAAAATATCTTCCAGCTCCAATTTAAGGCCGTTTATGCTTCATATAAATACTGATTCAGAAAATCTCATGCCTAACTCTGTCCATGTGAATATTTTCATTGAAGTCAATGGGATTACTACACACTTAAAATTGCATGCATATTTAAGTACTTTATTGAACTGGGTCATAATATTGCTATTAATAGTTAGTGTTTGGGTCAAATTCTACTTGCCTTAATAATGCAGATAAATCCATCAAGTTCTTTGGGAGTACCCATAACTGAGAATCTGGAGCATTTTCTGTTACATTTGATAAAGAAATAATTAGGAATCATTAGAAATATATCATACACAGTACAAAGGAACCCATGCAGATTCATATGAAGAAATATTTTTGCATAATAGATTTGTGAAACTGAAAGATGTCTCATCATTTAACCATATAAAGATAAAGTCTGTGCAGGAAAGCTGGCTTCCACAAAGACATTGATAGAATTTAACCTTCCTTAAGTCAAATCAGAGGTATTTACAACACTTTTTAGAATCCCAGAGCTGGTAGGAAATAGAATGCTCCATTCTTGAGATCGACAGGTTTATAAGTCTTTCTGTAAGAAACTGGAACACTGTACAGTAGAAAAGAATTTGAATACCAATATATGCTTTGCACCTGAGAGATCACTCTTATGTACATGCGTTTTTGAAACAAATTTTCTCTGTCTCATCCTGCATCTGTATGAAAATGTGTAAATAAAACAGTTACATGCAGGATAAAAAAAAATCTGTTAAAGCATAGATTGACATATTTTTTATGGTATCTAAGCCTGGTGGCTTAACACTGATAATGATTATTGATTAATATATCTTACTGATATTTTTGTCTCAATTATTTGACATTATGATCAGTAATATGCTAAGACAAAGAAGGCATTGTTCTTACCTTGATATCATACCCCTCTTACCCAATAAAATACCCTAAAACTGATAGAGTCAAAGAACAATGGAAATGGGAACCATAAACTTGTAAGGTATCATAGAATATCAGGGTTGGAAGGGACCGCAGGAGGTAGCCAGCTAGTGATTGACCATGCCCTGGCAACACAAAGTTTTAACACAATTTATTGATGTATATTTTATAGACTTTTTCAAATTAGTCTATAGCCATGCTGTTGTGAGGTGGCTAGTTAATTGTAGTGGCCACCGAAGAAGAGGGGAGTATTGGGAGGTGTTAGGGCGGGGATCGACAACCCTTGGCATGGAGCTCGCCAGGGTAGGTGCTTACTCTGGTGGGCCGCCTGCTAAAGGTTGCCAATCCCTGTGTTAGGGTAATGATAATTCAAATCAAAATTAGTTACTATATATCAAACACTGCTTTCATTTACAACTTGTATATCTGGAATTACTCCAGTTATTCTGGAATTACACTTTGAAACTGAAAACCAAAACATCTCACAATAGATTGATCCAATATCCACTACAGTCAGTGGGAATCTTCCCATTGATTTCAAGGGATGTTAGGTCAGGAATCACAGGTGCAGTTCCCACCTTGTATGACCTCTCACTCACCACATTCACTGTAACAGGAACATTCTACATTTCTAAAATATGTTTTCCATAAAGAATCTTCTAGCCTTTGGACGGTAAAGGAAAATAATTCTGATTGAATGTTTTATTTAGGCCAAAGAGGAGAGTGCCTAAAAATTGTAGAAAAGAAAACAAGAATTGACCTTTCAGTCAGTGAAGAATTTAGAGCAAGGTTTTCTTTGTCAGAAAACAAGAAGCAGAAAGAACAATAGCAGATAAAAATAATAATAAAAAGTACATGGCATTCAAATTGAAGAAAAAGTGTAGTGATGATCTCAAACACCAGAGGAAAGTATTTGTTCTGGAATCTATTATGTGAATTCCTAATTTTTCTGACAACATAAACAAATGAAGAACACTAGAATATGCTTTCTAAAGAGTAGATATTGTTTCTTATCTTTTCTTTTAACTCCCCTTTCTTCATCTCCTTTTGTTCAGCAGCACTGCACAATCAGGTGTTAAAGCATTTCATTTGCTGAATAATGTAGAAGGCAACATTCAACCATAATGGAGACAAATGACAGCTTCATTCCCAGTACCACTGGATGAAGGTAATTACTGCTGTTGTCACAGTCCTGGCACATATCACTGCCTGTAGAATATCCCCACCCCCCTGGAAAAATATGGTTGTCAGAACGGAATCATTTTTTCCCCTCTGCAGCTGTCCAAAATGATTAAAAACTTTTGTATTTTAAGACTCTTTTTCATAATATTATTAACATGGAAAGCAGTTAATGAGCCATTACTAAGTTGGATGTCCCATTTGTGCTCCCTGTTAATAGAATAATAAACGAATAGAAAACTCTTTTTTGCAGCTTTGAAATACATAGCTAGATGTTGATATATTTTAGATTGCATTTTGTGCTAACCATCTTGATAGATTAATTACAACTAAAAGCCATGAAGCTGAAAAAAATCATATTATGATTCATTTGTCGGTCTCATACTTTTTGTTCTCTCTTGGTATATGCTAAACAGAAAGCAACATCTCATAAGGCAGAATAAATGCTGGCAACAGCTGATCAGGAAGATATAAGTTACAGGCAGCCAAGTGTTTATTGGTCTTAAAGTGACACTTTTTGTTGTTTTGTATTAAAAACACAAAATTCAGCAACCTGACAGATAGGAAAGATATATTGCCTGTAGTCTACAATTAGTCTTTATTCTTGTTTTGTCAGTATAAGACTATATATTGGTATATTCTCCAGCATCTTTAAGCAGTTTTTGAGTTCAGTATATCTTGTATAAGTAAAAGGACTTAATGAAGCTTTCATTTTTTTCCATGAGAGCACTCCATCTTACAGTATCATTGAGAACTAGGAATACAGAGGAAATATGGCAAAAAAGTGGATCTCTCATGCTTTGCACCAATGCTGTTATTAAAATTAAGTTGTATCTTAATAGTGAAATCTACTGATGATGCAAAATGAAGCTGTTTATATGTAGGACTGAACTGAACTATTTTTAAGAGAAAAGTATTTACACGTAGATATATAATAAAAATAAAGACCACTTTCAAGTTTGTAGAATTGTCCTGATTATTGGGAGAGGAGAGGAGATATTGGCAAAATTAGTTTATCTATACATATGTCTATTAAACTGTAAAAAACATTAAAGGGGACACGTGTCTTCTATTTCCCAATGAACCTAGAAATGGCAGGGGAGTGGGTGTGCTCAGTCCTGCGTCACTCCTAACAACTCGGTACCTTCCCGTCTCTCTGTTCTACACCGGAGCATGAAGCAGTCAGTCTAACGGGACCAGAGTCCATGCTGAACTTCCCTCCTCCTCTCCTCAATCCCCAGGTTGGGATCTCTTCCTCCACCACTCCCAGGCTCACATCTGCAGGCAAAACAATGCAGTCACAGCCTCACTCATCTCCTCCAGCTAGCCCACAGGTCAGACACCCTGCAGAACAGGACTTCTCCCCTGTGAATGACTCTGCTCCGGCTGCCAGCCAAAGTCCAGCCAAAGTCAGCAGGGAATTTTCAACTTTCCCCATGTCTCCCACATTCTCGGAGATGACATGTAGGGTGATCATGTGCCCCCCACCAATCATGTGTATTATCCCACCAGGTTTCTGTGATGCCTACAGTGTAATAGTTGCATTTATTATTAGCACTTCCATTTCTTCCTCCTTATTACCCATACTTCTCCCATTTGTATATAGGCATCTAAGACACTGATTTGATCTTGCCTCCCAGTTTTGCCCTAACCCTCCTTTTGCTCTGCAAGTATAGCCCATGCTCCCTCCTATTTCCAACCCATCTCCCAAGTCTCCATGTTCTCCACTTACCTGTGGGCTTTGCTCACCTGTCCCTGTCAAATCTAGTTTAAAGCCCTCCTCACTAGGTTAGCCAGCCTGTTTCCAAATAGGGTCTTTCCCCTCCTCGAAAGGTGAATGCCATTTCCTCCTAGCAGTCCTTCTAGGAATAGCATCCCGTGGTCGAGGAAGCCAAAGCCCTCCCGGTGACACCATCTTCGCAGCCAGGCATTCACCTCCACGATGCACCTGTCTTGTGTCCAGGCCCCTACCTTTGATAGGAAGGACTGAAGAGAATACTGCTTGCACTCTAAACTCCTTCACCTGTACTCCCAGAGCCCTGCACTCACTCTTGATCCATTCAGTGTCACACCTCACAGTATCATCCGTGGCCACATGGATGTGTAACATGGAGTAGTAGTCAGAGGGCTGGATAGTCCTCGACAATACCTCCATAACGTCTCAGATACAGGCCTCCAGCAGGCAGCATACCTCCCGAGATTAAATGTCAGGGCAATTGATGTGTGCCTCCGTCTCCCTCAGAAGAGAGTCTCTGACCACCACTACTCTACATTTCCTATTCTCAGCGGTGGTAGAAGACCTCCCAGCCTAAGGGGTACAAAGCTTCTCCTCCTCTGCAGTAGGGGGTGATTCCTTCTCTCCTGCATCAAGAAGAGCATAATGGTTTCCTATTTCCACGGTGGGAGAGTTGGGAGCGGGGGTAGAGCACTGCCTGCTGCCAGAAGTAACCAGCTGCCAGTGTCCACCCTGAGCCATCTGCTCTTCCACAGCAGTGTGTCAGCAGTCCTGTGTACTGGGACAGCTACCTCAGCTATCTCCACATGGACACTGTCCGGGAATTGCTCGTGGATTTGGATGCTCCTCTACCTAGCCACCTCCTCCTGTAGCTCTCCCACCTGCTGCTTGAAAGATTCCACCAGCAGGCACCTTTCACACTGAATGGTCTCCCCAGCCTGGATATCAGTAAGTGGGAATTGCAAGTCACAGTCTCTGCAAAACCACAGCAGGATCTGGGTAGGAGCATCCATGCTCAGGCGTTCTGTCTGGCTATAGGTGCAGGTGGAGGAGACAGAAGCAGTACTGGCACAGGTGTTGCGGGTCTCCCTAACCATCATAGGCCTCCCACTGTCAAACTCCCTCTCAAACTCCCCTGTCTGCAGCCCCCTGGTCTCTCTGTCTCTGGCTTTTAAAGCCTCCTTGCCTAGATCAGTTCCACCCCCTCATGAGTCACACTGGGGAACCAGTGTGATCAAATAATAATAATCATCTGATACCATAATGAATCTGTTTTTATTTCTTTTCCTTTCTGATTCCTGAATACCAGATTTAAGTATGTTTTATTTTAAACATGTATCCAAGCTTTCATTTCAAATATAGAATATCAGAGTCTTAGGATTTTATTTACTTAAGAATGTGTGGAAACATAAAGGTAGTTGTCACAGTTTAAGGCCACTACACCTCTGTTTCCCTTCAGTGGTCCAACAATGGCACCCACTCTCAGGCTTTCAGCTCTGCAGCACGTTTTCTTCCTTGGATGGTGTCATAAACATATTGTTAAGGGTTAACGTCTCTTTTACCTGTAAAGGGTTAAGAAGCTCAGTAAACCCTGGCTGACACCTGACCAGAGGACCAATAGGGAGACAAGATACTTTCAAATCTTGGTGGAGGGAAGTCTTTGTTTGTGCTGTTTGTTTTGTTCGTTGTTCACTCTTGGGGCTAAGAGGGACCAGGCGTACACCCAGATTTTCTCCAATCTTTGTGACTCAGTCTCTCATGTTTCAAAATAGTACGTAATCGCCAGAAAAGGTGGATTAGCCTTATGTTTGTTTTCTTAACTTGTAAATCTGTCTTTTGCTGGAAGGATTTTTACCTCTGTTTGCTGTAACTTTAAATCTCAGGCTAAGGCGGGAGGAGAGTCCTTCTAGGCTGAATGAATCTGAATACCCTGTAAAGTATTTTACATCCTGATTTTACAAAAATAATTTTTACTTTTTTCTTTCTTTTATTAAAAGCTTTCTTTTTTAAGAACCTGAGTAATTTTTTCCCTTGTTTTAAGACCCAAGGGGATTGGGTCTGAACTCACCAGGGATTGGTGGGGGGGAAAGGAGGAAGGGAATGGTTAATTCCTCTTTGTTTTAAGATCCAAGAAGTTTGGATCTGTATAGCTTCCCAAGGGAACCCAGGGAGGGGAAAGTCTGGAGGGGGGAAAGGGAGCGGATGGTTTATTTCTCCTTGTTTTAAGACCCAAGGGGTTTGGGTCTTGGGTTCCCCAGGGAAGGTTTTGGGGGAACAGGAAGTGTGCCAAACACTATATTTTTGGCTGGTGGAAGCGTTATCAGAGCTAAGCTAGGAATTAAGCTTAGAAGGGTCCATGCAAGTCCCCACTTTTTGGACGCTAAAGTTCAAAGTGGGGAAAAAACCTCGACTTGGTGGGGACCTGCATCTCTCTTCCCTCTGATCAGGTTATTTCCAGGCTGCACACTTCCCTGCCTCCACTGTATTAATCCCAGAAGAAATAGGCTGTCCAAGCTTTGCTGCATGCTTTCTTTTCTGAGGGTTTGTCTACATTACCTGCTGGATTGACGGGCAGTGATTGATCCAGCAGGGTCGATTCATCATGTCTAGTTTAGACATGATAAATATATCACTGAGAGCTCTCCCGTCAACTCTGGTACTCCACCAGAGTGAGAGGCACAGGCAGAGTTGACAGGTGCACATCTGCTGTTGACTCACTGCAATGCTGAAGTTGCGTAACTTAGATCGATGTGCACCCATAGTGTAGACCAGGCCTTAGACTGATAACAGAATTACAATACAGTTCCTTCCATGCAAGCATGTTTTAAAATCACTATGGGAAAAAAAACATATTAAAAACAATAAAAGAACCTACACACAGGCTAATAGGTTTACCAGAGATTATCCCAACCATAACATGGGTTCCGGCAGAAGCAGTTCTTCCAAACCCCAGCCAAGGGTTTTCTTTTGCCCTCACAAGTTCATCACATCTTCAAGTCAAACCAAGCACACTCACAATAAGTTTAGTCCACCCTTTATATGTTACAGGGGTATTTGATCTGGAGTTTCCAGGGGCAGGAAGTTAGTAGACAATGAGTTTTCTCCCAAGGCTGAAGCTTTAAAAGGATAGATTTGAAGTGGGTCACTTGCATTCCCCTTACAGTTTTAAAGGCATTGCTCCCAAAAGCCCATTGGAATTCCTAATGCCTTTCAGAGATTCCATTGGTCAGTCTCCTAGAAAAGGCACAAACATACAATTCCACAATAATACATACACAATTGCATTTATAATACAGTGGCCCTGAAGGTATTAAAATTACTGAATTAAGTTAAACTTTATTGAATTAAAGTTGAGACTAAACTAGCTAGAGACATAAACAGTAACAAGAAAACATTCTACAAATATATTAGAAACAAGGGGATGGCCCAAGGGCTGGGGGAAATACAGTAACAGAAAATGTCATAAATGCTAAATGATTTTTTTTTCGTTTCAGTTTTCACTAAAAAGGTTAGTAGCCATTGGACACCACCTTCGTCTTTCTCCTGTCTCCACTGTTGCTGCTGTTCCCTTCCAATTCCCACCTCTTAGTCAATGGGTGGGTCCACTGGATGATGTGGAGGACACCAATCCTAACTGAATCTTGAGGTGCTACCACAAAAGAAATAATATACAAACTTAGAATGTATATGCAACATTAGTTCTAGTTCTGAATTCTTCATTCAAATGAGTTTGAAAGTGGATGTGTGGGAGAGAGAAATATAGTAATGAGAGTGCCATTATCTTTAGGTCTGATATCTCATGGGGCCATCAGCAAATTATACATTAACAATGTATCTGAATTCCCAACTTTCCAACTGTGTATAATAATAGAGCCTTGTCCTGAAAACTCCTACTACTGGGTTATTATTTACTATCAGAGTAACAGCAAGTCAAGTCAATGGGACTAGTTTCTGGTAGAAAATGCTGTGCCCGGCAGTATCAATAAGTGGTTGTAAAATTAGGTCCTTAGTTTCTAGCCCTAGTGATTTACAAGACGATGTGCATAAAAATGGTCACTGTTCTCTCAGACTAAATATAAATATATACTATTTATCAGACGGGCAGGATGATTGCAGCATCCCAAATATCCAGAGCTAGGCCAGTCCTATTCTATTTTTTGTTCTAATTTACATTTTGTATGCAGCCCTTGAGCATACTGCTTTATAAACCTATAGAACAGACACAGGGCTGGATTTGTCCAAGAGATTGATATTTTTATTTCATATTCTAATGAACAGATGGCATTACTATTAATTATTTATCAGAATCAAAAGTCAAACATAGTTTAATGCTAATTAGTGAATTTCTGTATATACCATAAAACAACTAACACTGACAGTATATAGATAAGATCACAAGCTGGTATTTGAGAAGAGCTGATTTAAGTAAATCTAGAAATTTGGTCATTATCTAAAGAGCTCTGACATTTAACAGACAAACTTTTGAGTAAGTAAATATATCCACTCTTTATGGGTTGTATTGCATGTCATATAAACCTGAACAATCCTCAAGACTGGAGATGGGATGAGGGGAAGGAAGCATACCAACTAAATGGGTGTTGTCTACAGGAATTATGCCTGTCACCTGTGTAAGACATAATGATGCCGACAGCACAATATATCTACATAAGAGCATGCACTCACCACAGTGATGCTTTGCCAGGTCTCTCTCTCACTCTGTGGGTACGTCTACACTACGAGATTATTCCGATTTTACATAAACTGGTTTTATAAAACAGATTGTATAAAGTCGAGTGCACGTGGCCACACTAAGCACATTAATTCGGCAGTGTGTGTCCATAGTCTGATGCTAGCGTTGATTTCCGGAGCGTTGCACTGTGGGTAGCGATTCCATAGCTATCCCATAGTTCCCGCAGTCTCCCTCGCCCCTTAGAATTCTGGGTTGATTGCCCAGTCGCTGATGGGGCAAAAATCATTGTCGCAGGTGGTTCCGGGTAAATGTCATCAGTCATTCCTTCCTCCGGGAAAGCAACGGCAGACAATCATTTCACGCCCTTTTTCCCTGGATTGCCCTGGCAAACGCCATAGCATGGCAACCATGGAGCCTGTTTTGCCTTTTGTCACTGTCACCATGTGTGTACTGAATGCCGCTGACAGAGGCGGTACTGCAGCGCTACACAGCAGCATTCATTTGCCTTTGCATATAGCAGAATGGTTATCAGTCGTTCTGTACCGTTTGTTGTAAATTGGCAATGAGAATGACGGTTATCGTCCTTCTGTACTGTCTGCTGCTATATGGGTGCCCCTGGCTGAATCGGCCTGGGGACGCAAAGGCAAAACTGGGAATGACTCCCGAATCAATCCTCCTTTATGGTTTAAAAATAGAGTCAGTCCTGCTTAGATATGGCAAGTGTTAGAGAAACAGTGTATCGAGAGAAGAAACTGCTCCGGTCAGATCCCACAGAAATGATGAGCTACATGCCATTCACGAGGGCTGCTCCTGCAACACGTTGCTTCCCTCCTCCCAACCTTCCTGGGCTACCGTGGCAGTGTCCTCCCACTTTGCATGATTATAAAGAATGCAGAATAAGAAACAGTGACTTGTTAGTGAGAAAAATGAGGGGAGGCAGCCTCCTGGGCTATGACAGTCAGCAGACATTAAGCGGTGCAGGGGAAGGACCCCAGCATGCTGCTGCTATGTAGTCCAGGCAGTACCACAATCTTTTCTAGCAAAGGAAGGGAGGGGCTGATAGAGCTCGCCCCAGTTCTATGACGAAGACGGTTACCAGCCGTTCTGTACCATCTACTGACCGGAGTCATTTCTATTTTACCCAGGCGCCCCAGCCAGCCTCACCTGAGGCCAGTCAGGAGCACTCACAGGCTGATGGTGACGACGGAATCAGTCAATTGTACATCTCCACCAGGGAGGTGAGAGGACGGATACTGCTCTTACACTGCTGCAGCATCGCGTCTACCAGCAGCATTCAGTAGACATAGGTAACATTGAAAGAAGTCAAAAACTATTTCTTTCCTTCTTCATGTGGGGATAAATTGACAACTATTCCCTGACCACTCCGGACATGTGTTGACCCTACAGGCTGGGGAGCTCAGCCAAGAATGCAATATTTCGGAGACTGCTGTGGACTGTGGGATAGTGGAGTCCTCAGTACCCTCTCTCCCTCATGAGCATCCATTTGAGTCTCTGGCTTCCCGTTACGCTCTCATGCAGCACTGTGTAGCCTGTAGATTTTTTTTTCAAACGCTTTGGCATTTGTCTTCTTGTAATGGAGCTTGATAGAACAGATTGTTCCCCATACAGCGATCAGATCCAGTACTCCCGTACAGTCCAGCTGGAGCTCTTTTTGATTGGAACTGCATTGCCATCTGTGCTGATCAGAGCTCCACGCTGGCAAACAGGAAATGAAAATCAAAATTTTGTGGGCTTTTCCTGTTACCTGGCCACTGCATCGAGTTCAGATTGCTGTCCAGCGCGGTCACAGTGTTGCACTGTGGATACCGTCGGAGGCAATCCATCGATTTGCGGCCACACTAACCTAATCCGATATGAATACCGATTTTAGTGTGACTCTCTCGTGGGGGAGTACAGAAACTGATTTTAAAGAGCCCTATATCAATACAAAAGCCTCATAATGTGACGACAGCATTAAATCAGTTTAATGCTGCTAAAATCGGTTGTTTTGTAATCTTATTAAGGCATGAAAGCTTGTATTTAACACTCAGTATTTTTAGAAGCATTAGTAACAGGATGAAAGCCGTAACCTAGCTTTTAGCAGTGTAAACCACACTTAGCCTGCTCTTGCTGTCACTGATGATAGTAACCCATAACAACAGTTGAGGCCCTACACTAACGCGAAAATCGATTTTAGATACGCAATTTCAGCTACGAGAATAGCGTAGCTGAAATTGAATATCTAAAATCGATTTACTTACCCGTCTTCACCGCGCGGGATCGATGGTGCGCGGTCGCCATGTCGATTCCGGAACTCGTGTTGTTTGATGAGTTCCGGAATCGATGGTAGCGCGGATCTGATCTATATCCCGTCCAGATCAGACGCGATATATCGATCCCCGAGCAATCGATTTTAACGCGCCGATATGGCGCGTAGTCTAGACGGGGTGTCAGACTTGATGTCAGTGGCTACAGCTCCATAGACTTTAGTAGACTATAACTTCCTTACACTACATCTGTGTTTGGCCAAATGTTCTGTTCCTTTTCTGCCCCCCGCAGGTCAGAGTCCTGTGTCTCAAAATGGAGAATAACCTTTGGTCACTGCAGCTACACCACACATTCGAACTCAACAATGAAAGCTGCTCCACACACTCCCCAAGCTCAGGATTGCTTGCAACCAAATTATGGCTGCTTTTCAGTTGCAAATATGGAGTGAGGAGGCATGAGAGGCTTCCTGCAACCTCTCTTTGTACAGCATATCAGCACAGAAACAGCCATAATTTGGCACTATTGTTTTTATAAATTGGATGCTCAATTCTTCTTCATGTTATTTTCTTCATATTTTAGTTCACGATTACACTCATTGACTTCAATAGGACTGCTTGTGGAGTGTTGTGGTATTCAAGGCGAGTAAGGGTATAACTGTTCCCAAGCCAGTTGATGCAGCAATGGCGATTGACATAAATCAGAAATGTATTATTTAAAAATGTTTTTATAAATGACCATTTAAAAAAAAACCCAAAACCAAAACATTATTAAGAAGCCACACTCCTGGGGATTGTTTAGTTACATGAGTACGGTATGTTGACATTCTGTGCTTCAGCACTACATCCCTGAACAAATCACCTGGCAGAGGCTACAAATCGCTCAGTGCATATTTTATAGATCAGTGTACAAATAAAAAAAAATATGATTTTCCTTGGAAGTCTACCGGTAGTATACTAACACCAGTGGGTGAACTGTGAGTGGGTGAAGACTAACAATCTCAGGGAAAATAATGCCCTTGTAGTACAATTATTGATTTATGAAATCCTAATTCAAAGCACTTTTTTTTATTTGTGATTTACCCTTTTACCCGAGTTTTCTTATGTTTGTTCAACTAAGTATTAGCTTCCAAGATGATTCCTCCAAAGATGTATTCAATCTAATGATTTATTCTATTTTCCCTCTAATCTTTTTCTCCTATTCCTGATCATTCATTTGATCAAGGGTGTCAAACCACTAGCCCATGAATCTGCTTTTTCCTGCTTCATCTATATATGTGGCTTGTCTTGGCGTTCACCTTTTGCAGACTCTAAGCTTTCATTTAAAAAAAGCAGTGTTTTAGCCCTCATGACTGTAGAAATAACCCTTCAGCTTCTTGAAACATGATGAAGTCAAGGTCAAGTTAGGAATGCAGAATTTTATCCTATAACTTCTCCAGTATTATATATTTTCAGATACTGTTTGAGCACCAAAGTTCTGATTTAGTGTCCATTTAAGTCAATAGAAATGCTCCCATTGACTTATGTGGGAGCTGCATCAGGCCTTGAAGGAAAACCTATACATAAATTATATTTAAAAAATCAAAACATAGACAATCCTTCCCCTGCCTAGTTAAAAGAACATTAGGGTTTCAAAGTCAAGCACACAAGAAATTAATATCACAATTAAGGTTGCCTGTGCAGCCTACATTTTACCCCCTTGTGCGTAGACATTACGCTAAAGCCTCTAATTTCATGATCACATATTTTTTCCACAACCAAATTTCAAGTCTCTCTGCTCTACATCATGGAGGTGGTAATGCATCACAACAAAACATTTTTAAATAATTGAGACAAAAAACAAATGCTTTTCCCTAGTCTCATTCTTGAAAATGACAGAATTTTTTGCTGAATTTTTCTAAAATGATTTAGCTTGAGGTGAAGACATGGCATGAAAAACTTCAGCCCAAATGGTTAAACTTTGGCACAATTAAAAGCAATTGAAAACAGGAGTAATAATGTAAAGGTTTAGACACCCTTAACTAATGATGCCAGGACAAGCACTGCCTATTATAAAAAAAATCTGAGTTTGGTATTTAATTTATGTATTTTTCTGCCCTCCATTCATTTATATCAATACAACAAGCCAACTTTTCTGCCCCAGAAGTTCCAGGTTTAAGGATCTGAATGAGTCTCTTTTGAATTTTTGGGACTGATTTAGCCCATGTGTAGTGCCAATTGAAGTCAATATAGCTTACCATATATGAATTTAACCTATTATTTCTAATGGCCAAAACAGAACTGTAGTTTTTCATGTACTCAATTTTCATCATGAGTATCATTTCCTGAGTGACATAGTAATTTTAGGGCATTCTTGTTACTCTGAGCCTATGTACTTTGTCGAAAAGAAAGAAGGAAGCAGGAAGAAATACATCCCTGGTAGCAAGCAAATTCTTCCATAAACCAGATGGCTGCAACTCCAATGGGAGATGTGTCCACTTACTCCAGGATAGAATTTGGTACTAATCAGAAGCTCCTCCCCCTCACCCAAGAAAAGAGACATTAACTCTTTTATCATGAACTAAAGGTCTTTGAAAAAATAATCACATAATTAATATACCCTTTCCTGTGAAGCATCAGGAAGAAAGTTGTTTTGAATTAGAGACAGACAAACCTAATATAAAGAGACTGATTGGGCTTTGATCAGATTGCAAACCAACTTGAACATGACATGTAAAAATAGCCAAGAGGATATCTGTAATTCTGTCCAGGAGACCAATCATATTTTATGCTTTCCTCCCAGGAAAGGAAGATGGCTACAGCGATGCAAAGTTCTGCTGCAAGAGGAATTTGCACGCCAGGTCTGAAACAGACCAAACAGGGCCACATCCAATGTAAATTGTCATGCTACCAGTGAAGACAGTGGAGCTACGTTGATTTACTCCATCTGAGCATCTGTGCATTGACAGTGCAAAGGAAGCATGCCTGAGCTCAGACAATGGTTTTTCAAATAGATCACCATATTTCTACATCATTTCCATTATACATTTCCAAGGCTTGTGTATTTCTACAATATAATGCACTCCTATTTATGTAAAATTATCTGATTATCTGCATTTGTCTTCTACACTGTGTAAATATTTGGGGAGAAGATGGCAGCTTTTGTGTCACAGCCCATTATAGGGGTGTCAGCTTCTGGAGTCACTATACTTGAAAGAGCTACAATGCCCCTAGGAGATTTGGGGAAGAAAACACTTGTGAAAAAGCCTTGGAGAATGCCATGAGGATGAAACCAATATGGTTCTAAAGGAATTAAATAGGGCTCCATAGAAATCACTCTGTGCCCAGAAGCTGGGGTGTGATGCAGCTTCTGGCCCTAAATCCAGTGTAGGTAGCCACATGAGGATCATCTGGTTGTAGAGAGATCTTCCAGTGGTGCAGAGCCACTGTAGCACAGCCTATGCCAGCCCTCTCAGAGCTGCTGTCATAATGGTATGGTCAAGGGAAATGTTTGTTCAGAGCTTTTCTTCCCTAGACTTCACAGATTTTCCCTTACACCATTGTTATTTGTCGTATCTTAGATCAGTTATATGGCTGGTCTAAATCATACCAGGAGACCAAGCCAGCACATGGAAGACTATAATCAAATGAGTGGAAAGCTACCTTTATATCTTTCAAGAGCTATGCTGTGGGCACCTTAGCTATAGTCAAAGAGCTGAGACAAAGAATTAACATAATTTGATACATTTTTTTAACCACCTGATAGAAGCCTCTAGGAGAGGTATAATTCTCTCTTGCAATCTACTAAATTGTTCCAATAGGTTATTATCTACTAGATTCTATATTCTAAATTCTGTTTAACTTATCCATAAATTACCCCAGCCTGCCTACTCAGGTCCATTAGGTGATACAGAATAGGGATCTAGAGACCAGTAGCCCCCCACCTTTGCCTTTGGAGAGTCTAGAACTAGACTTCAGTTTCTCCCATTCCTTGTAATCCAGGAGTGAAGGAAATGGGGTTATGACTTCACAGCTGTGCAAGGGAGCGTATGGACACCAAATAATGGTTCTGGGGTTTGTTTTTTAATACTTTCAAATATTTAATTTTCTTTTTACACCACATTACCTGTATTACACTATATTACCTGTATTACAGTAGTTTGAAAATAATTGAGCTGTTCTAATTATTATTAGTAGTATTGTACCTAGATGTCACTACTGACATTGGGGGCCCATTGTGCTAGGTACTGTTGAGACACAGAGGATGAGACAGTCACTGCCTCAAACAGCTTTCAGTAGGAATTAGAAGAGAAGAACAAGAAAAGGAGACTGAAATCATTTGTGTAGTCAAAAAGGTAGAGAAATGAGAAGAACAGAGTTGCAGGAAGGTTGGAATTGTACAGAGCCTAGGAGACAAGAAGATGTAGTACTTTTATAAGATCACAAAGGGTCTCATTTCTTTAACTAATGAAAACTACTTGAGACTGGCACAGAGCAAAGTCCCTTATCTAGAAGACAAAATCTTTGCATTTATTAATAATCCTAAAGAGCTATTTGTCTATCTTGACATAAGAAATTAAGCCTGACATTTTCAAAATAATTATTAAAAAAGGGGCTTTCTGAGATGAAAATGCAGATTTCTGGTCTTACTAAAATCAGTGTCATTTGTCCTGGAGGGAAAAAGTGTGCATTATCACAATGGCAGAACAGCTCTCATGATTATTCTCATTCAAATCATGTTTGAATCAGAACAATAGGGAATTTTTGAATGATAATTCAACTATTTATTGAAAAAATAATGTTTTACACAATATGATACAGGAACACTAAATATCTGCCAACATAAAATGTTTTTTTCTACCATGTAATCTCCCATTAGATCCCCTTGAACTGAATAACTATAAAGTATTTTCAGTGGTGAAATATACCTCCTAGATTATAAATGGAAAAAATATTAATTTATTGTTGGAGGATCAAATAATTGGAGGATTCAATAAAATAACTTTATTTTCTATTTTTCACCAGAAAGAAATATTTGGTTTGAAACCATCAAGTACAGTGGCTTTCACCCAATATGCATTTTAGACCTTTAGCCAGCAGGACTGCAATATAATCCAGTGAATATACAGGCTAGTTGAATTTCAAGAAAAGTTAACTCTAGGAGGTATTTTTGTTAAAAGCTAGTAAAAAGTCTATTACAGATAATTAGGAAGTCCAAATATGGTTACCAATCTGTATGTTGTGTACAAAGGCCTCTACAAAGAGAACACAGTAACATGGAGAAATCACTGAAGTGTAAATCTTTATTTCTTTTAATTTAGGATTACCATACTTCAGTTGGATCTGAATGAGCTGTAGGATACAAGAAAAGTGTCAACATGCAGAATTTTTTATAAAGCTATTGAATTTCAGTTTCTTATTTGCAAAAGTACTAGAAATATTTCAATATATTATACAACCTTGAATGTGCATATTTAAATGGCTCTTACAACTTGATCATTAACACCGTGAAACAAAAGTATACAAGCTGATTTAGCTCCCAAAAGTACAGCACCTAATCTGAAAATATGTGTTTTTAAAACAACTGATATTTTCTTGACTAAAAATTAAGCAAACATTTTAATGTACACAAATTAAGCACACATATTAATGTGCTATTTCAAGAAACTTTGATATTAAGTGGCAGATTGAAGCTGCATCTTATTAGGGCACTTATTATGACATATCTACTTATTTGATAAAATTAATCTAAATGCTTAACACACCCTTGTTGCAGTTCTCTATATTTGCATGCTCCTGTAAAAACAAATTGTGCTATCCTGCATCTGTATTGTTGACTTCTGCACTCTGTTGTGCTGCCACAGAGTATGCCTCCACGTAGTCTACTGATATTGGTGGTAATGGGATGAGCTATGGCACCAGACCTCCATCCATCTGTTTCCAGCCCATTCTATTTGGAAGAGGAAGTATTGGATTTTGGCAGTGGGCCTGTCTCCAAACTTATCCCAGGTAATGAGCTCTCAGTATGTGGAATAAAAGAGCAACATGTGTTGGGGGTAGAGCTTTTGTCAACTGGAAGAATATGAACAAAATTGCATATGCTTTGTCATTGCTCTGCACCTCGGGCAAGCCATTCAGCTTACAAAGAACCTCTTCTGTACTTTATATATTCTCCAAGTCCAGGTTAGCTTGTTCCGTGTGTGATAGAAGCCAATGGTGTCACTGTAAAACTTTTCATCCAGGTTTCTTGCCGTGTCCATCAATAAAAGAAGGATCATCACAAACAGTCAAGGCATAAAATGGAAGCAGTTGTCAGAATAGTGGGTCCATATTGTAGTTTCTCAAAAATGACAGGAATAAGAAAGTATTGCAATTCTTTTGATGTGCCAGCTTTCTTCTAAAGCTGATCACCTGTCATTTTGCTATAGTGAGTCTTCAAAAAAATAAGTACTTGAATGTCCCTGTCTGCAACAATTCACTGTTGGTATCACTGTGGACACAATGTAAAATCATTCCTGTTTCAGTTTTTTTCCTGATGCGGGCATAACTACTAAGTGTCAGCTGCTGCTATTGAACACCATACTTCAGCCTCATCCTGAAATCCACCAGCCAGGATGATGATTTTATCATGTGGCACTTTTGTCATTAGTTCCTCAGATAAAAGCATTATAGGATCCTCATTATTTTCTGGAAACACAACTAAATTCATCCAGTTACTTTGAATAGGCACATATCTGCCTTCCACCACTCTTTGGATGGGTCTGTATCAGTTGAAAATTTTTACCTTGTACCCACCCTTAATAGTAATTTAAAAAAATAAATAAAAATATATGGAGATATACCTTTCTTATAGAACTGGAAAGAACCTTAAAAGGTCATTGGGTCCAGTCCCCTACCTTTACTAGCAGGACCAAGTACTGATTTTGCCCCAGATACCTAAATGGTCCCCTCAAGGATTGAAAACTGGATTTAGCAGACCAATGCTCAAACCACTGAGCTATCCCTCCAGCCTCAACAGATTTCTTGTAATACCTATCAAACACAGTGTTTATTCTGTGGCACACTGGCTTTATTTTTCTACAATTGTTTGTTTCTTTGTTTGTTTTTCAACAGTGTCAGCAAAGTCTCCAAATGTTTTGGCTCTGGACAGGTTTCCTATGGCTTGAACCAAAGCTTGTTCAACTACCACAAGACAGCCTCTCCCAACAGGAGTAACTTTTGGTTGGCAGCGGACATCAGATGTCAGTACATCACCCAGTATTGCTTTTGTGCCTCTTCTTAGACTGCCATTTGTCATCCCAATGCCAGAGGCATTAACTCATGTTTCAAAATCTGTTGCAAATTCACAGACTGTGAAACTAGCAGAAATGTGAAGAATACTGAAGGTTATTTCTGCCCGCCTTAATGGCTGAGGCATTCCCTTTGATGTGTTTTCCCACCTCATGTAGCATGGAAAAAGTTCAAGTATTATGTTTTGGCAATCATGAATGTGTACATGTTCAGGCTCCCCTACATGCTTCATAAGCCATTTCTACATAAAGCTGTCCCATTTCCCTTGTCCGAGAATCTTTGCATTCAGCGGTGCATCTTGTATGGCTTCAGTAGGCAGATTTTTTGTTGCAATATTTTGCAATGAACAGGGTGGTTTCTCCTCAGAGAAAAACTTGAACCTTTGAAATGTTCGTAGATTCCAAGGTCAGAAGGAACCATTATGGTCACCTCCCCAAGCTCAGAGCCTGGCTAATTGGTCTCACCCAATGACCTCTCACAGTTAAGCCCCATCACAATTGGGCATAGGAATTTCTGTGTCACGTGACAGATAGTGTTCATTTTGAATTAAAGATGGACTCAGTCGAGGAAAAAGTTTTGGGTATATACTGAACGGCAAGTGTAAATTGAATCCTAAAAATAATAGGATTACTAAAGGTTCAGTAAGGCCTGGTCTACACTACGGGGTTAGGTCAAATTTAGCCACATTAGGTCGATTTTAAAATGAATGCGTCCACACAACCAACCCCATTCCATTGACTTAAAGGGCTCTTAAAATCGACGTCTGTACTCCTCCCCCGACGAGGGGATTAGCGCTAAAATCAACCTTGCTGGGTTGAATTTGGGGTAGCGCGGACGCAAATCAATGGTACTGGCCTTCAGTAGCTATCCCAGAGTGCTCCAATGTGACTGCTCTGGACAGCACTTTGAACTACGATGCACTAGCCAGGTACACAGGAAAAGCTCCGGGAACTTTTGAATTTAATTTCCTGTCTGGTCAGCATAGCGAACTCAGCAGCACTCAGCAGCACACCTGATTATACAGTCCCCCCAGAATCATAGAGTGTAGAATGTTTCTATGGTTCCCCTATTATCTCTCTCCCTGAGGTTACTGCACTTTAGAAGGTGAAAAAAATGTGCTCATGATGACATGTTTTCCGAGCTCATGCAGTCCTCCTGCACTGATAAGGCACAGCTCAGTGCATGGAAGCATTCAGTGGCAGAGGCCAGGAAAGAATTAAGTGAGCGTGAAGAGAGGAGGTAGGACATGATGCTGAGGAAAGCCAGCAAGAGCACAGACCCCCACTGCATCCACTGTATAACCGCTTACCCTCCTCCCCATGTTCCATAGCCTCCTCACTCAGATGCCCAAGAACACGGGGTGTGGGAGGAGGCTCCAGGCACCCAGCCACTCCACTCCAGAGGATGACCCAAGCAACAGAAGGCCGTTATTCAAATAGTTTGATTTTCAGTATGACTACAATAAAGAATGAGGCTGTGTCCTTCTCTCCTCCGCCACCTCATCCAGGCTACCTTGTCCATTATGTTATTTTTTAAAAATTAATAAGTTACTTTATTTCGAAGGGAATTAAAATCAACAAAGCGGATGGATTTGCATCAAGGAGAAGCAAACACAACTGTCACACCATAGCCTGGCCAGTCATGAAACTGGTTTTCAAAGCCTCTCTGATGCACAGTGCAGCTTGCTGTGCTTTTCTAATCACTCTTGTGTCTGGCTGCTCAAAATTGGATGCCAGGTGATTTGCCTCAACCTTTCACCCCACCATAAAAGTCTCCCCCTTACTCTCATAGATATTATGGAGCATAGAGCAAGCAGCAATAACAATGGGAATGCTGATTATCCTGAGGTCTGACCTAGGCAGCAAACAGCACCAGCGAGCATTTAAAGTGCATGCCGGTAAGCTGAGTGGGCTCCATGCTTGCCATGGTATGGCAGCTGCATGGATAACCCAGGAAAAAAAGTGCAAAACGATTGACAGCTCTTACTTTCATACAGGGAGGGGCAACTGACTACATGTACCCAAAACCACCCACAACAATGTTTTTGCCCCATCAGGCATTGAGAGTTTAACCCAGAATTCCAATGGGCGACGGAGACTGCGGGAACTGTGGGATAGCTACCCACTATGCACCGCTCTGTGAGTTGATGCTAGCCATGGTAGTGAGGATGCACTCCACTAGAGTGACCAGAGGTCCTGGTTTTATAGGGACAGTCCCGATATTTTGGGCTTTTTTTTAATATGGGCTCCTATTATCCCCCACCCCCATCCCAATTTTTCACACTTGCTATCTGGTCAACCTAGACTCCGCCGACTTAATGCGCTTAGTGGGGACATAGGCCACGTCTAGACTACACACCGTATCAGCGCGTTAAAATCGATTGCTCGGGGATCGATATATTGCGTCTAATCTAGACGGGATATATCGATCCCTGAGCGCGCTTATATCGATTCCGGAACTCCACCAACCCCAACGGAGTTCCGGAATCAACATGGCGAGCCGCAGACATCGATCCCGCGCAGTGAGGAAGGGTGAGTAAATCGATTTTAGATATTTGACTTCAGCTACGTTATTCACGTAGCTGAAATTGCGTATCTAAAATCGATTTTACCCCGTAGTGTAGACCAGCCCATACACAATTGACTGTATAAAATCGATTTCTAAAAATCAATGTATATAAAATAGATTTAATTTCATAGGGTAGACATACCCTTAGTGACCTTCAATAATAGAATATACTTCCAATGCGCCTGGGGTGCCTACATATGCAATTAACATGACCAGAGTGAGACACAGTGTGACTGGTCATTGAAGTTCATGTCCACTAACCCCATCCCAATTTTACAGGGATTCCACTTATTCTGTGATTGTCTTGTTTGTGACTGGGATATGCTCTAGGAAACTTCATACTTTTCAGAATTTGAAGTTATTTTTCATATTATGGTCTAACAATGGAAGTCCAGGGTTCAGTGATGCTCAAGAATGATTTTTGTCACTTCTGAAATATTTGGTAGTTGAGATGTGTTCCTTCAAATGCAGTTTTCTATAGTCATCCATAACTCTAGGTTGAATTATGTTGGAATGGATTCTATACGGGGAAATGAAACCCAGTCATAGGCTTCAACGGCAGCAAAGAGTAGCAGCATAACTGCTATTTCTTTTGGTTATCTGTACACTGTGGTTTTTACTTTGAGTTTATTGATTGCCAATTAATTATCAATACAGGAAGACCTTGATCTTATGACACAATTCTTTCCTCAGTATTGCGTCGTAAGTCGAAACTGCTTTTCCCTTAGGAATCAATAGTATGAAAGGGGGATTGGTTCCTGATCCAAGGCTTAATACACTATTTTAACCACAATAACTGAGATTTTTGTATTAAATGAATTTTTGATGACTAGTGTTGCAACATCAATGTATTTATTGTACACTATATTTTGTAAACAGCATTCAAATAAACATATACACTCACTAATGCTGCTCAGAATGTCAGAAACACAGGCTCAGAAAGCCAGGGAGAATGGCACACATGATGAGCCTCAGTCAATCAGAAAGCTTGAATAGTGATTGGCTGAGCCCTGGGGACAGGAGCCAATCAAATACAAGTAGCAACCCTACCCAGCAACAAGCTACCCTGCTGCCTCAAAGCCAATCAGAAGCGGCCCCTTCCAGCTTCATATCAGTATAATACAACCAGGACATGATTACAAGTGAACTGTATGCAAATCAAGCATAGTAAGGGCAAACCAAGCGTCATAGGAGCAAAACGGTTAGTCAATTGAAAAGCATCGTAAGTGGCATCCGACATAAGTCAGGGGTTGTAAGTCTGAGGACTCCCTTTACTTAACACATTTGGAAAGGCTTGTCTGGATACTCCACAGGGGCGGCTCCAGGCCCCAGCAAGACAAGCGCATGCTTGGGGCAGCATGCTGCGGGGGGCACTCTGCCAGTCACCAGGGGGGCAGCAGACAGGCAGCCTTCGACGGCATGCTTGCAGAAGGTCCATCGGAGCTGCGGGACCGGCGACCGGCAGAGCATTCCCTGTGGCATGCCGCTGTGCTTGGGGGGGCGAAATGTCTAGAGCCGCCCCTGATACTCCACATGTTTATATTGGTGTGCAAACACTTCTGATTCATGCTGGAGTTCAGCCTAGAGTGAAACAAACGTGGAAAGTGTCCAGATTAGCTTTTCTAAAGTACTTGGAAAAAAGTGGTCTGCAGTTAACTCAAGCTAATGCAGGGGTCAGCAAACTTTCAGAAGTGGTGTGCCGTGTCTTCATTTATTCACTCTAATTTAAGGTTTTGCAAGCCAGTAATACATTTTAATGTTTTTAGAAGGTCTCTTTCTATAAGTCTATAAAATATAACTAAACTATTGTTGAATTTGTCAGAGTTATCTTTATCCCAGACTTTTCAGGTTCATTGTCTGACCACAAGAGAGACAGGCAACCCAGCAAAGTCCGAAACCAAGTTTTTTATTGCTGCATGCATATACACAACAAAGAACAAGCCCGTTCTCCACAGAGAACCAAAACCAGCCCTCACTTTCTTCAATAGAGCACAAATTTATATAAGCAAGTTTACATCACAGTTAAAGCATTTAATTGCCTGTGGTTAATTAACGGCACCTGGTAAAGCATTTGATTACAAAATTCATGGCCTTGAGCAGTTCCTGGCCTACAAGCAGTAGTCATCAGTACTGAGAACTTTTTTATCGGCATTTCCCAAGCTTGAGTGCAAGGGTGGGGGAGGGGGGGGAGTTATCCTGCTTCCTGACTTCATTTATTCACGTTCTGAGCCCCCCTTGTTCATGCATCAAGCCTGTGATCACCTCCTCAGCCTATCTTGTGGGCCTTCGGGCCCACTCTAAAGCATCCTATCTATCATATCTAAAGTAAATAGCGTTTTTAAAATGTTTAAGCTTCATTTAAAATTAAACTAAAATGCAGAGCCCCCCAGACCGGTGGCCAGGAGCCAGGCAGCAGGAGTGCAACTGAAAAGCAGCTTGTGCCATAGGTTGCCTACCCCTGAGCTAATGTAACCCCCCAACCCCCCTTTCTTACCACGGTTACTTGGGAGCAAGCAACACTCACCTGTGTGCCTGGATGCCTGATGTTGTTGACATTAAGGGAGATCCTGAGTATTCCAGTGGTAATGTTGAATAAGTGGGAATCCTCTATCCACCTCTCTGCTGCAGTCCCTTTACTCCTAAAGGAAGCTAAACTTGGTGGTGCCTTCACCTGGATGGTCCCTGTACATACTCAATGGCGTGCCTTGGGAACCTCTAGTAATAAACTCCTTCAGATAGTAACAATCAAAATAATAACCTGTGGCATGGGGCTAACTCAGGGGTCGGCAACCTCTGGCATACGGCTCGCCAGGGTAAGCACCCCGGCGGGCTGGGCCAGTTTGTTTACCTGCCGCATCGGCAGGTTTGGCCGACCAGGGCTCCCACTGGCCGTGGTTCACCGTCCTAGGCCAATGAGTGCTGCGGGAAGCAGTGCGGGCCAAGGGATGTGCTGGTTGCGGCTTCCCACCACCCCCATTGGCCTGGAATGGCAAACTGCAGCCAGTGAGAGCCGTGATCGGACAAACCTGTGGACGTGGCAGGTAAACAAACCGTCCCAGCCTGCCAGGGTGCTTACCCTGGCAAACCAAGTGCCAAAGGTTGCAGATCCCTGCTCTAAGATTAGAGTGCAGCACATAGGCTTTTCCCCTGGAACAGTCCCAATAAAGTTCAAAAGCCCTTTTGCAAAGGGTGACTACAGTAATAAACTTTGGTAAAGACCAGCCCTGAAAAAAATTAATACCCACCTTCCATAAACCACAATCAAAATCTTTTCACATAAACCTTAAATAGTATGAGAACGTCAGAGTGATGTCTTGTCCCCTTGAATATTTAATTGTTCTGTACTCCACTGCCTCACCTCAGTGTAAAAAAAACCTCACTTTTATGTTGATTTCAGTTTTGCTGCCAGAGCAAGAAAGTCACCACAGGAGGCAGCTCTATGTCTATATCCTTCTCAGCTGGGTCCAAATATAATATGTTTGTGATGAGGAATTTATATCCCATAAGTGGCCAGTGCTACCTCTGCTGAACATGAAGAAAAAAATAAGAAAATAATATGTAAATAAAAAGGGAGAAAAGTTCACTTACAGGCTCCAGATGGCAGACAGACGCTTTTTGCTTCAGGTAGCTGCAGCCAGCCAGCTACAGAGGGCAAGTGGGTAAATAAAAACTAATAAGGGAAGAGCTGGCTACAAATTCTTGATGAAGCTATTCAAACAAAACAGCAAGGGGAAAGCAAGCACCCATCTTTTCTGACCATGTGCAATCGCACAGAGAGAGAAACCGTTGTTAGCCTGCACTTAGAGTCTACAGCCAGCAGAGTGAATGAAATATAGCAAAAGAAAGAATTCTTCATTCTTCAGTGTAAGTCCACAGACAGCAGAGGCAAATCAAGAACAAATGGGTGAATAATAAGAAAAAGGAAATAAAAGTTTCCCTATGGGTGTTAAGACATATATGAGGACATGGAGTGCAACAGGAGAGCGGAGAAATGGTAACTTCTGTGAGCGATATTGTTGAGTTCAACAAAAACTGTGAATCCCCTGGGTTGAGTGTATCTCAAATGATTTGAGTAATTTGTAGTTTGTAATTCAATTCCAGACAGACAACAGATTTCAATCTTGCTGAAAGTTATGGGTCTGAAAACATATGGACTACCATGTGACTTACTGTCCCCAACTGTGCCTGGAACTGCCACCTACACCACAATTATTGCAGCAGTGTGGAAACATTTTTCTCCTACCCCAACGATAGCAGAACAATACTGGTTCCATAAGCTACATCAGGGAAGTGAAGAGTTGGTAGTACAGTTAATTGCTGCTCTAAGGCAGCTGTCAGAGCACTGTCAGTTTGGACATACATGAAGTGACACTCTGGGTATATCTACAGTACGAAATTAATTCGAACTTATTTTATTTAAATTTTTGGAAGCAATTTTATACATTCTGTGTTCTGTGTCCCCACTAAATTGCGTGAATTCGGTGGAGTGCATCCACAATACCGAGGCTAGCATCAAATGTCAGAGCGGTGCACTGTGGTAGCTATCCCACAGTTCCCGCAGTCTCTGCCATCCATTGGAATTGTGGGTTAAGCTCCTAGTGCATGATGGGGCAAAAACATTCTCTCAGGTGTTTCTGGGTTTGTGCCATCACTCGCTCTTCCCTCCGTGAAAGTTACGGCAGATGCCATGCTGCCAGCAGACGGTGCAGCACAGTGCACCGCCTGTCTCCTGGTACTATCAATCCACCTTGCATGTCATCTCGTCTTTCTATCTACTCTTTCATCTAACCATTTCCTGCCTTTTTTCGGCTACCATGAACAGAACTGCACAGCTTCTGCCACTTTTTCCATGCCATCTGTCCTGGGTGCCCGGAGATGGTACAAAAGGCAGCAATTCCCTGCCATTTTTCAGCCATCATGAACAGAGCCGCACAGCTTCCGCTGCAAACTCTGCTCACATTTCCACCATAAACTCTGCTCTCCTGCTCTTGCAGCTCTAACGAGCTTCCCGACTCCATGAAAGCTACAGAAGACAACCATTTACCGCTTTTTATTGGCCATCTCAAATCGCTCATTTCACACCCTTTTTCCAGGATTACCTGTGCAGTCGCCATAGCATGGCTAGCATGGAGCCTGCTCAGATCTCTGCTGCAGTTTTGACCATTGTAAATACCTCACGCATAATTAAATACATTCTACATTGTTTTAAAACTGTTCTTTGTTATTTGTTGTGCAACACATTGAGAGAACAGGAGGCAGACTGGGGTGGAGGGGTGGGGAGTTAGGAGGGTGGAGGAGGGAGGAAGCATAAGTCAAGAAACCAAATCAAAAGTTCACATATGCCAGGTTTCTGCTACTTGGGCGATCCTCTGGGGTTGAGTGTGTGGGTCACCGTAGCTTCCCCCTTCATGTTCTTGGGCATCTGGGTGAGGTTTTCTATGGGCTGCAGCGGCAGTCTGTGGTCTTGCTGCATTTCCCGCATTAGATCCACCATACAGCGGAGCATGTCAGTTTGCTCCCCCATGAGCTTGACCATAGTGTCCTGCCTGCTCTCATCACGTGCATCCCTCCTCTGTTCGTGTTCCTGTAATGCTTTATGGGACTCCGCAATTGTTTGCCTCCACGCATTCAGCTAGGCCCTATCAGTGTGGCAGGACTGCATGAGCTTGGCGAACATGTCTTCCCGACTTCATTTTTTCCACTTTCTAATCTGGACCAGCCTCTGGGATGGAGTAGATAGGGACCACGTTGAAACATTTGCACCTGTGGGAGAAGAAAAAGAGAGGGTAATATTTTAAAATTTACATTTCAGAGAACATAGGGGACATTTTGATATGAGTAAGCCATCACATACACGTGGGCAACAGAATTCAGTTTGCAGGCAGCCTAGGGGCATGTGGGGTTCTGCTTCTTCTACATTCATTTCAATGTTTTCAAACTGCTGGGACCCTTTTCCCATAGCGAACTATGCTTGGTGGGTTTGCCATAAAGGAGGGCCTGCGGGCTCTCTGGGATGATCACTTCACCCACCCACCCCCAACGCCCTGCACCCACCATGTGGCTCCAATGAGGCTTTGAATAGAGATGAGCTCTTTAAACTATATGCCAACAGCCCAGCATGGCTGGGTTTCCTCCCCCACCCCCCACCATGTGGCTCCAATCAGGCTTTCACTCACCAGAAGTATCTTCTCCAGGGTCATGGTCTGGGATTCCACAGTGGGAGTTGAGGGAGGCTATTGGCTCCAGCCTTAAGCATAGTTCCTGGCTAGAGGGGGAAATGGATTCCCCACTTGTCGCCTCTGCACTGTCCTCCTCCTCCTCCTCTTCCTCTTCCTCCTTTTCATCCTCTAATGATTCTTCCTCCTCGCTCCGTGAATCTCCCCCCTTGCAGGTGTCCATGGACAGTGGTGGGTGGTGGTGGCGTCACCCCCCATAATTGCATGGAGCTCAGGGTAGAAGCGGGATGTATGGGGCTGTAATCCAGAGTGCCTGTTTACCTCCCTGGCTTTTTGGTATGCTTGCCTGAGCTCCTTGATTTTTGTATGACACTGATCTGTGTCCCTGGAGTAGCCTCTTTCTGTCATGGCCCTGGAGACTTTAGTGTATGTATTTGCGTTCCTTTTTTTGGAACTTAATTCTGACATAACAGATTCATCTCCCCAACATGCAATGATATCCAATGCCTCCTGTTCGGACCATGCTAGAGCTCGTCTGCGAATCCGGGACCGCATGATCTCTTGTAATGGTGGACTCTGCATGGTCACCTGTGATGGTGGACTTTGCTAACAGTCACCTGTACTGATGGTGACCAAACAGGAATTGAAATTCAAAAGTTACCGGAGCTTTTCCAGCCCACCTGCCTAGTGCATCGGAGTTAAGAGTGTTGTCCACAGCGGTCACAAGGGAGCATTCTGGGATAGTTCCTGGAGGCAAATAATGTTGAATTGTGTTCACAATACCTTTAACCTGGGATTGTGATCTCGATTTAAGTGCTACTCCACTTTCTGAGGTGGAGTACAGAAATTGATTTAAAGAGCCCTTTAAATCGAAAAAGCCGGATTGGGCATGTGGACGGAATGTTTTCTTTGTTTCCGAATTAACTCGACTAATTCCGAAATAACAGACTAGTGTAGACCAGGCCTCTATGTGACCAGTTTGCTTCTGGATTATACAATTACCAAATCTGGAAAAAAAATGTATCAGTATTTACATTCAAGGAGGCAATTGAAATAGCTATTGCCATGGAAACTGCAAAAAAAGATTCTCTGGAATTTACTGTGAGTTGGGAAGTTCAGCTTCTGAATCAATGAGACAGAAGAACACAGTAATGTAAGGAATCTCCGTGTGACCATTGTGCTCAAATGACACATGCTGAGAAGATTGCTGGACATGCCAGGTCATTTGCAGGAAAAACCTGAAAAAAGGACACATAACTGTGACATGTTGTAGACTACAACAATGAGCAATACAAAGTAACTGTCCATCCAAAAAGATACATGTGAAGACTGACCCTAAGAAAGAACTTATATGGGAGAAAAGCTAGTCCCCAAAGGGATATTCCTGGTGAAAGTTCACCTAGATGCACAACCAGTTGTTTTAACCTTGTGCATGATTGAAGGGACTTGTCCACCATTATTTGGCAGATTTTGGCTTCAGAAGCTCACTTTGAATTGGATCAAGATCAAGGTAGTCATGAAAATTCCTCAAAACCTTCAAGATATACTGGACAGACTATTTAAAAAAAGAACTTGGACAGATGAGCAATATGTGGAGATTTCAAAGTGATGCTGAATCCAGTTTTATGTGCAGATCAGTATGCACTACCTCAGGGGTTGGCAACCTTTCAGAAGTGGTGTGCTGAGTCTTCATTTATTCACTCTGATTTAAGATTTTGTGCGCCAGTAATGCATTTTAACATTTTTAGAAGGTCTCTTTCTATAAGTCTATAATATATAACTAAACTATTGTTGTATGTAAAGTAAATAAAGTTTTTAAAATGTTTAAGAAGCTTCATTTAAAATTAAATTAAAATGCAGATCCCCCTAGAGCAGTGGCCAGGACCCGGGCAGTTTGAGTGCCACTGAAAATCAGCTCACGTGCAGCCTTCGGCACCCGTGCCATAGGTTGCCTACCTCTGCACTATCTCATACTGAAGATTTGTTTTCTGCTCTTAGTGGAGGACGATGTTTCAATAAATGGGATTTGCCCAATACATGCCTACAAATGGAGATTGATCCAGTGTCTCACAAATATCTCACAAAAGGCTTATTTTATTACAATAGATTGCCTTTCGATATCACATCATCACCTGACCTGTTCCAGAAAGCCATAAATGAGATTCTGAAGGGTCTGAATAGAGTTCAATGCTATTTGGATGACATCTGGTTACAGGGAAATGATTAAGAGTATCATCTTCAAAACTTGGACACTGTTTTGCAAATGTTTGTAAAACTATGGACTGAGAGTATGTCAAGAAAAATGTGACATTTTCAAATGTTCATTTGAATGAACATGTAACTGATCCAATGAACTTAAGGCAATCACTAGAGAAAGAGAAGGCAGTTCTTCAAGTGTCATCAACAGAGAACATGTCACAGTTACATTCATTCTTAGGACTCCTTAACTACTATGATAAATTTCTGCCTAGTCCGGCAACAGTATTGGCACCTTTACACAAATTCTTACAAGCAAAGAAAAAGAGAGTGAGTAAGCATTTAAGTAAACAAAGAAGCTGTTAACATCAGCCAGAATCCTTGAGCACTTTGATGCCTCATTACCATTGCAAGCAATTTGTGATGCTTCACCATATGGAGTGGGTGCAGCTCTTTCCCACATTTTTCCTGATGGCATGGAGAAACCAATCACCTTTCTTTCACAAACATTCACCAGCCCTGAGAAGAAGTATGTGTAAATATAGCAAGAAACTCTCAGGATTATTTTCAGAATATGGAAGTTCCATACTTAAATGTATGGTAGCCATTTTACCTTGCTGCTGGATCAACACTTCCATTTTTTGGACAAAA
Organism: Chelonoidis abingdonii; assembly: GCF_003597395.2. Classification (NCBI taxonomy): domain Eukaryota; kingdom Metazoa; phylum Chordata; order Testudines; family Testudinidae; genus Chelonoidis; species Chelonoidis abingdonii. The sequence continues at coordinate 285,811,443 of NC_133769.1, read as the reverse complement.
ACATGGAATCCCATCATTACCTGCTGCTCTTATGCAACAATGGGCATTGCTTCTTTCAGCTCATTCGTATACTATTTAATTCCATAAAGGTACTCAGCATGGTAATGCTGGTCTGTCATACCTGCCATGCCCAAGGACCCAATCCATCAACCCAAAAAAGCTTCAGCCGAAATGTTGCATCTCAGTTTGATGGGTAGGTTGCCCATTACTAGCACAGACATCAATAAAGAAACGGCTAATGATGATGTGCTTTCTCTTGTGAAGGCAATGGTACTACAGAGTACAGTATTGGATCAAAAGAATCCCCAGTTTACACAGTTTGTGTCACATAGGCCTGATTTATCTGTGAATCAAGGTTGCCGCTTATGGGGAATGCAAGCAATCCTTCCAAAATCATTTCAGTCTCACGTTTTGGAAGCTCTTTATGAAGGTCATTTTGACATTGTATGAATTAAGGCCATAACCTAGATTCCTGTCTGGTGGCTGGGTGTTGGCAAAGACACTTTGATGAAGGTGAATGCTGCATTGTGTGTCGGCAAATTCAGCATGATCCTGGCCCTGCTTATCTACACCCTTAGTTGTGCGCTCAGATTCCTTGGACACTTCTTCACGTGCCATATGCCAGACCATTCGAAGGTTATATGTTTTTCACAGTAGTTGACATAATTTGAAATGGACAGAAATTTTCAGAATGACTTCTGCTACCGCTACTAAGAACATTGGACATCTTTGTACCTTGTTTAGCCAATCTGGTTTACTGTTACTGTTGATAAGTGACAATAGACCTCAACACTGTTTAGAGGTTCCTAGCTTCAAATGGATTTCAGGTCACGTAATCTCTCTATAGCCTCCTGCTAAAAAAAGGAGTAGGAAAACACTTTGTGCAGACACTTAAGTATGTCTTTAGAGCTAAGAAGTCTCTTCTGAGCCATCTGCAGAAATTGGACAATTTCTTGCTTGTCTATAGAAACTCATCACAGTGATTCTTACTAGCCAGGAGCCACCCAACAAGTATTTTTGTTTTTCAAGCTATCTTTGTGTACCTGTTGGGATCTGATATGTCCTGACATTGCTTCACATGTAGCCAGATCCCAGGCTATGCAAACCGGTCAACGACATATGACTTGTCGTCATTCTTTTCAAGTAGAAGACTTAGTGTGGTCTTGCAACTCCGGTTGTAGAGTGAAATGGGTGCCTGGAGAAATTGTAAAATGCATGGGACTGGTTTTGTTTGTGGTAAAACTATCTGATAATACTTTAGGGAAATGATTTATGGACCAGTTGCAGCCTCAACAAGTACCAGAGTGAGGGAATATTCTAGTAAGACATGCTGTTCTTCTGGTCAAACCTCCTTCCATGACAACTACTAATTTTGACAGCTAGTTGGGAGAAACTTTGGTGCCAGATGCAGCTGATTGCTTACCAGATGAAGCTGATTCCTTACTTCTGACTGTTTCTGTTGTTCAGGACACCTGCACCACCACCACCACCACCACCATGTTATCCCAAAAGAGTCTGAAAATGAGTGTGTGCCTGAATTTATAAGTTGTTAACTAGTGAATTGCTGTATATATTTGGAAAGTATTTAAAGCAAAGGTGAAGGAATGTGATGTCTTGTCCCTTGAAGTGTTTGGTCATTCCCAGTTAAAAGACTCAATTTTGTGTTGGTTTCAGTTTTGCTGCCAGAACAAGAAAGTCACCACAGCAGATAGACGTGTGTCTATCAGCTCCTTTCTGTGTCTATCACCTTCTCTGCTGGGTTCAAATATAATAATCAATGTGTGAGTTCCAAAAAAAAAAGCTGTTGGAATGCACATTTGTAAGTGATAGGACTGGAAGTACCAGAATGCCCTCCTCTCTGCGCCCCCCTTCCCAACTGCCAGAATGGCATTCCAGAGCATTCTGGCATGACTCAAGCCCTGAAGAACATGATCCCTGAGGGATCATCTGGTGCCACATATCTCACTATAGCAAGAGATCCACGACAGGAGTTGCCTCTCCTTCAGTGCACACAAGCGCTAATTGCATTGCTGATGTTCTTGATAATGAGACTTGGTTATGGAAAACAGCATATTGTAGTAGATAAGGCACTGATTTAGGAGTTAGGAGTCCTGAGTTCTAATCTCACCTCTATCACTAACCTGCTGTGTGTCCAAGGATGAGCCACTTCACCTCTCTAATTGTTTGTCTAGTTAGACAAAATAATAAACTATTGAGGATATATTGACTCTCTCTACGTGTTTGTATAATGCCTAGCAAAGTGGGGACCTGATCTCAGTTGGAGCCTGTATGACAACACTAAAAGTAATTAGAGTTGGTCAGAATTGTAAGAAGTGTATAAACAACTGTGCTAGACAAATGTGCATTAAACAATGTTAGAGAAGTGGCTATTATATATTTAATAGTGTTATAAGAAAATTTAAAAGGGATTTTTTCTGCTTTCTGTATTCATCTTGTTGACACCGTTTTCAAAGTTTTATAAGAAATCAGAACGTTGGTTTGTGTGTTTTTGTATAGCGGATTTTTGGTCTGTGTAGATAGCCAGGATAAGCAAACAAGACAAATGTGTGGTTTACTAGCCAGATGTAGACCTCCACAGTAAAAGACACTAAGGAGGATAAATACTAACTGAATAGAGCTAGAAAACCAGTAATTTCAAGGCCACAAGAAGTAGATAAGTAATAATAAGACAACTATTGTAAGAGATGATGAATACATGAAAACAGAGGATTTGGGTTGTTGGTTTTTGTTTGCCTTTTTTTTAAAACAAAATCTAGATAAGGAGGTACCAATTAGAGTTTTAGCAAAATAAGTAAAAATATGTTAGAAAATATACAGTAATATTGTAGCTCTGTTGGTCCCAGGATATTAGAGAGACAAGGTGGCTGAATTAATATCTTTCATTGGACCAACTTCTATTGGTGCAAGAAACAAGCATGTCTTGCCAACAGAAGTTGATCCAATAAAAAGATATCATATCACTCTTCCTGTCTTTTTAGAATATATATTTACAGTGGAATGTTCATACATTATGTAGTTTTAATAATCTGCATCTGCAATGTTATGAGACAGAGTATAAAGGATGTATGTTTAACAAAGATGATGTACATAATATTTTAGAGAATGTTTCCAGTACAAATATTGATTAAAATATTCATAAAAAAGACAAAATTTCTGAAACAGAAACTGCTTTGACATTTGTATTTTTCATTATTTTTAAATGTTTTGTCTAGCTGTACTGCTAACGATATTTTGATTCTCGTTTAGTTTCAGACTGTGTTAGTGCTTGTGATTCTGGGTGGATTATGTTTTATCTCTGTTCTGGTTGTGGTGTTTAGTAGGTGAATTAGATCAGGATTGCATTTTTTCTACTACCAATTCAATCAATATTTGAAAATCTCTCTGTATCTTTACATCAGAAAACTGTATATAGACATTCAGATCCTGATGCAAGACCCAGGGAAGTTAGTGGCAATCTTTCTATAGATTTCAATAGATTCTTGATCAGGCCTTTTATTGTGGACTCAGAAATATGGTCATATTTTCAAGCAAATGATGCAACCTCTTACAAACAGCACCATTGTTCATTTACAATGTTCACTTGAAAAACCTTTCATCTGGGAGACTGAAGGGATGCTAAATTAAATGAAAAGATCCTATGTTAATGTTATTAGTGTGAATGGGAAGATTAATTACCTATACAAATATAAATTGAGATACACCAGTGAGGAAGATACATAGCAGGTATTGGAGAATGGGTGAGCATTTCTGGCCACAATCAAATACCTTCAGAGCCCATTGCAGTTTGGTACCCAAGTCAGTCTGTAAAAGAAAACACCCTGACAGCAAATATACTTTGAGTTACGTTTCATGGGAACAGCTGTTTTCCATGGTATGTTCAATAATATATTGTGTGGTTGGTTTGTTCTTATGACATTTTCGATAGATTATTTTGAGGACAAGCTTTTCTTATGATATTAAGGTTTCAACCACCCTGCTCTCTGTTTGCATAGTGTTGAGAAAAGGAAAAGGATAGAAATAAAGGGATGATACATTGATGACCAAAGTGGAAAGTTATTCTATGCTAATGTTAGTGGAAGGAATTAGAGAACAGAACATGTCACTCATAGAATGACATATTCCTGTCTGTCTCACTGCTCACCTGCTACTGATAGGTACAGTACAAAGGTAGTTAGTGCCCCTTTCATCTCCCCAAGCCTCTTAGCAAGATGCTGGCTGCATGATATGAGGCTGTGTGGATGGACACCTTGTGAGGCCTCATACTGTAAAATCTATTTCAAATTTCAAAACAAAGCAAAACCCAAAGCACCATACTTGGAGCCTAGAGACAAAGTTCACTTTAGAAGGCCAAAAGATCAAAAATCAGCAAGGCTGGCTCTCATAGTCCCTAGAAGACACAGAATTACAAAAGAGTAATCTACCTGCAAAGGACACAATAAGAGCAGAGGGATTGAAGAGAAGGTCCTTGAAGATGTGAACAACTTCCAAGCTCAGACATGATAAAAGCAAAGATAGACTTAAAAGCCTCCTCAGCAGATACTAAGTGACACTAAAAATAGGAATAGGCACTAGGCACTATGCAGCACTGACAAATAGAATGAGTCAGATGGAGCAAATGTGCTCAAGGCCTTAAAATAAAATAAAAGAAGTGGGAAAAAAAATCTCAAAAGTTTTCACTAACGGGCGGGGGACACTGAAAAGAGTAGACGAGTCAGAGATCCATAGCCACAGCAGTCAGAGTAACATCTAGATCATTGGTTAAGAAGATGCTAAGAAAGAACCCCTTCTATTAACTCTGGTTTATTAAGCTGACTTTTGTTTATTTGAAATTAATCAATATATTATCATTTATAATAAAATATTGTTTTCTTCTGCTGTCATTTTCAAAGTGGCTTAAGGTATTCTGGCAAACAGGTCTGTTGACTTTCTAAGGGCCAATCTTGCACCATTATGGTCAATGGGAATTTTGTCACTCATTTCAATGGAAGCAGGATCAGACCCTGGGGGCCTATCACATGTAAGTGTAATCCTCTTATCATTGTTTTTTTTTTTTCTTATTATTTTCTGGTGTTCAGCCAAAAACCTTATTGCTATCATTACATCTTTTGTTCCTACTTACTGTGCGTTGATATGGAAACATTCTCAGACAAGATGACAGTATAAAGGCTTGAGTGAATGCACAGAAGTACAGTAGTTGCTATTTCAGTACTCTAGAGCAGAGGTTCCCAAACTTTCCTTATTATGTATCTCTTCCAGATATATGAGCCTCCTGTATACTCCTACCCTTCTTATCAGTGACACTTTGAGTGTTCTTAACACTACCTGTCTTTAGCCATCTGTCTATATTTCACTGCTACTGTTATATATATAGGTAGAGTGCCACATATACAAACAAAAAAACAAAAACAAAACTCTGACTAAGTTCTGAGCTCAGTTAGTCTGGACAGTTGCTTGGCAACTGAACCCATGCCTTACAGTGATCGGAGATGAGGGCTCTGTACTACCCTCTTTTACACTAAAAAAATACCACAGAGTTTTACAGCTTCATCTGAGAGACCTATTATGATAATTCAATAAATAAAATAATTAATTAATAAAATGCACCATTACACAATTTCTCCTGTGTACCACCCAGAGATATCTCACATTCCACAATTTGGGAACCCTTGCGATGGAGCGCAGGAAGTTGTTAAACATCCTCAGTAGGTGTTTTGAAGCTGATGTGGAAGACTTCATTAAAAGAAAACATTACAACATGTATACACATAACCTGTTAGTCAGAAGCTGGAAACTCCAGGCCAATCAGTAATGACTTCTGTCAGGGATACAAAACATACAGCTATGTTGAGCTCTAGTCAGATCCAGCCTAGCCTTGCAGGGAGGAGAAGGAGCTGCCAGAGATAACTCAGATTGAATCTGTGAAATGGATCTCAGTACAGTTTCGGGTAGTTTTACAGGGTAGTTGTAATCTATTCATCTGCAGCATTCATATGTTAAGGTATTTGTAAAGTCCTTAGTCCAAAGGAGGAAAATATTTTTTTTTTAAATGTAGCAATGGGTTATAGTTAACCTACTTGCCTAAAAGTTTGCTGCCTTACTCTTGTTATTCTAAAAAGCAAGCATTGAATTAAGTAATTTGGGCAGATATATTTGTGTGAATATATATGTTATTCAGACACAAGTCAGATAGAGCAACATAGTCAGGGGTGAAAGTAACTGAGGACACTTACCGGTATTGGGGCGTGGCTCTGGTCCCCAGAAGGGGCAGGGCATCAAGCAGAAGGGGTGGGGCTGGGGTTAGCATCCACCAGCCAGCCTTTGGCCCAACTGATCCATGTTGATTTAAAGGGCCCGGAGCTCCGGACGCAGCTGCTGCAGTAGTGGCAGCCCATCTGGCCCTTTTAAATCACCAGACCCAGGGCAGCTGGTTCCTTTGCACCCTACCACCCATCAGTGTCTGGAAGGGGGGGTAAAAGAAGCAGGAACATTAAAGCACTGCAGGGTCTTTTGCCGCAGCAGTACTTTAACTTTGCTGCACCTCCCCTCTCCCATCGGTGGTCCTGCCAACGGGGTGGGGGAGAAGCAACATTAAAACGCTGCTGCCACAAAGGACCATCCTTAAAGCACTACTGGGGCAATGCTTTAATGTCCCTGCCCCTTTTGCCTCCCCTGTCGACAGCTCTGCTGGTATGGACCCTATAGGCAGGGCTGACGACGAGGGGGGGTGGGGTGGGGGGAAAGGGCAGCAATGTTAAGTGCAGTCTTTGCAACAACAGTGGAGGAAAAAGGGGCAGGGATATTAAAGTGCTGCCGCGGCAGCACTTTAGTGTGGGCTGGGTATGGGCTAGGTGTGGGTTCTTACCAGTTCAGAGTACCAGCCTGTACTGGCTCACCTTCACCCCTGAATATAGTCCAAAGCTGATCTGCACTGAATGGCAGGGAGAGCACAGGCTTCAGGGTCATCCTCTACAGCTTGGATATGCAGAAAGAAGATAGAGATGCTAGGGGTGGCTCAAACTTAATCTGTGGGCTAGATCTCAGTACAGTTTCCTGTAATTTTACAAAAAGTCAGTGGGATTGAGCCTGGGAAAACACCATAAAAATGAATCATAGATTAGAGGCAAAATGTCTTCATTAATTGTATTATATCATTGAACCAAAGATACTATGTCAGCCTAATAGCTGCAGTAGCTTTCTTTATTTGAAGTACTATACGTATTCAATATTGTGGATGCTGAAATAATTGATTAGGTGATACAACTAAATGTTTTCTCTAACTGCCAATGTAATACCTGGGGTTAGCGCACATCAGGGTTTCTCAAACAGGGGTCGCCACTTGTGTAGGGAAAGCCCCTGGCGGGCTGGGCCAGTGTGTTTACCTGCCCAGTCCACAGGTCCGGCTGATAGCAGCTCCCACTGGGTGCAGGTCGCTGCTCTGGGCCAATGGGAAAGGGATAAATAGTCACCTTGATCACCTTTATTGATCAGTTCTTCAGACCTCATATAGATGGTGTCAATCGCAACGTCTTCCATTCTGCTCTTATCCTGGTCTTCTTTCTCCATTTGTGGCTATGTCTTTTCATGATGAAATCTTCCCATCTCTTTGGAGGTCAGCCAAGTGGTCATTTCAGTTCCCATGGGTACCATTCAGCAACAGCTGCACTCCATCGATTGTCAGTGAGCTTCACTACATGCCCAGGCCATCACATTTTACTGTACCTGCTTTCAACAATGATGTCCTGCACTGCACTCCTCTGTCTGACCACTTCATTGGGGACTTGGTCATGGATTGAAATCAGCAGAATTCTTCTTGACATAGCCCTCTCCATGAAAGAAAATTGCTGATCCTCTATCTTCATCAGTGCCCATGGTCCCTTAAAATATATGTTAATTACTTATGCAAACAATCTGTTCCACCTTGTATTTAGCTGTGACACTCCGTTTTCCCAGACTTGAAGAAAATCTCTTTGTCATGTTGAAAGCTTGTCTCTCTCACCAACAGAAGTTGATGAAATAAAAGATACTACCTTACACATCTTGTCTCACAGATAAACTAATTTTTAATAATATTCATGGGCAATATTAATATTTATTGTAAGCATTTTTTCAAAGTTTATTTAAAAATTCACACTTGTGGGAAATTATGGGCAGTGTTAGACAATATTTTTTTAATGACAGTAGACACTGAGATTCAACAAATTAATCTTTTATAACAGGGGTAGGCAACCTATGGCATGGGTGCCAAAGGCGGCATGCGAGGTGATTTGCAGTGGCACTCACACTGCCCGGGTCCTGGCCACCGGTCCGGCAGGCTTTGCATTTTAATTTAATTTTAAATGAAGCTTCTTAAGCATTTTAAAAATCCTATTTACTTTACATACAACAATAGTTTAGTAATATATTATACACTTATAGAAACAGACCTCCTAAAAACGTTGTAATGTATTAGTGGAACGGCAAAACTTAAATTAGAGTGAATAAATGAAGACTCGGCACACCACTTCTGAAAGTTTGCTGACCCCTGTTTATAAGCATTAAACACAAATTGTCAATATCACATGTCAAACCATATGAAGGAAATATCATTAAATAAAATTCTAAGAAATACAAAGCACCAATTTTCTTACTTTGTCTATCTGTAAATTATTATTATAATCTGTTTTTGTTTTTGTCAGTTTGTGTGTGTATGGTGAAATTGACATTACCTGTAAAAATTTAATCCTTCCAAGCCTAACTACAGACAAGTACTTTGCAATGGAACAATTATTCACAGCATAGGCATTGCATTAAATGCCTCTAGAAATCAGACTGCTTCTACTACCAACTGCAAAATTAACACCCTGCATTATGGAGTCCATCTATAGGACTTCAAGGAGACCAGGGCAATACATAGTGAGCCAGAGCCTGTTCTCAGCTCCACTACTGTAAATCCAGAATAACACCTTATTTATACTAATGAAATGCAATATTATTATATGAACCATAAAAAAGAAAGGAAAATGTGCAATAATAAACCAGGAGAAGTTGTGATAGGAGTGACTTTGGCAAACTAATCAAGGTATGTATACGCTACAATCCAAGGTGTGATTGCAGCCCAAGAAGATATATCTATGTTAGTGTTACCTGTGCTAGCACTGCTAAAAATGCCAGTGTAGATGTAGCAGCATGGGCTTCAGCATAGGTTAGCAATGCAAGTGTGCGCTTAGGGTGTGACATACTTAGTCCTCTGCTACTGCGTCTACACTGCTATTTCTAGCTGTGCTAGTATGAGTAAAGTTAGCAAGGGTATGTCTCCCCATGTTACAATCACACCTCAAATTGCAGTGTAGATATAACCTTAATCAATAATAGTACTATAGGAACAAAAATCCTACTTGCCTTACTCCCTTGAGTAGTTGTGTTTAAGATGAAGGGATTACTCGTGTGACTAAGGCAAAGAGGACTTTGTACCAGATGTACTGTTAACCATGTCCTCTCCTAAGTCAAACTGATCCGTTAAATAATGTGCTGATAATATACTGTAGGTTTAATTATCTAGAGAGTGATGATAAATTACTGTTCACTGAAATAGCTAGGATGCTTTTCTTGTTTCCTTTCTTACATTTACTAAAAGGAAACTACCTAATTAAACTTTATTTGTCTTGTTATTCAGTCATCCCTATGAGATATAGTACAAAACAAGGATTAAATGCCAGACAGTAGTGGATACTTTATTGAGTGAATATGCTTATTTAAGTAAACATAATTTTTATTTAATTTACTACACTTATAAATTCCTGTTTTAAACAAATCCAAAATGTATGGCTAAATACACAAGATTATAAGACAGCATTTTGTTGAAGTGTGCAGTAATCAAAAGTGGACATGGGATTGGATGTTCAAAGGTACTTATGTGACCTACATTGAAGCATCAAGCCAAGTTACTTACCAATTTGATTCTACAGAATTGTTTTATATGACAAAGTATTGTACAGATGATGAACTCATACATAAGAAAAGACATACTGGGACAGAACAACAGCTATTAGCCAGGATGAGCGGGGATGGTGCCCCTAGAGTCTGTTTTCCAGGACCTGGGCATGAGCAATAGGGGATGGTTCATTTGATGATTACATGTTATGCTTGTTCCCTGTGGGGCACCTGGCATTGGCCACTCTCAGAAGACAGGATACTAGGCCAAAAGGGGCTGTGGGCTGGCCCAGTATGGCCACTCTTACGTTCTTATCTTCAAATGAAATCTGGTGCCACTCTGGTCATTAATATCATTGTGAAATGTATATACAGATACTGTGTAAGGAGTTATGTATTGTGACAGTGCACCTCTTTCATTACATCTCCTAACTTCCATTGCAGTAAAGCCTTTTCTTATACTGGCTACAATCATCAGCCAACATTTCTAACCCACTCTGGGGCCAGCTGCTCTGGGCATCAAGGCCCCCTTCTCAAACAGAAATAAATCCAAGTTTTTCTTTATAGAGAAAATCAGTTCTTTATCTAAGAGAGGCCTTTTCCCTTTGTTGCACACAATTTTTCTGCAGCTTCTCCTGTCTCCTCTTCCAGTGGAAGAAGTTTTTAAATGTTACAGGCAGACCTTAATTGAACTTAGGTTTAAGTCTTTCAATTCATGGATAAAAAAGGTCTTTAATCATTCCAAGACTGATATACCTGCCTTTAACTATCCTTTCAGAATTGTCAGGTTTGCTTGACTATTTTTGGTGGGAGCCAAATAGGGCCTGCATGCACCCTTCCCTGAGGTACTAAAAGGATAGTGCTTTGGCTTCATGAAAAAGGGGGTCTCAGCTAGTCTTAGCTGAACATGCTGGAGAGCACTTTGAGTGAGGTCAGCTTCTTTAGCCAATAAAATAACTTGTTAGGTAAATTTAGTTTCTTAGAAAGTGTGTTATAATTTTGTTTTATATCTAGCCATCTATTTCCAATATTCTTACTCATTATTGCTTGAATCACTATTATTTGATTTGAATCTTATGAGCTGGTGTGTATTGTTACTTTGGGGAAAACAGGTTTGGTAATTTCTGTGACTATTAAGAGCTGGACATTGCAGGGATTGCTCAGAAAACTTGGGGGTTTGGTGTGCTTATCACGATCTGTACAGAGGGAGCAAGGCCTGCGGATTTCTGTAAATCACTGCTGCCAGAGGCTGTTTGTTTCAGGGATATGTTCCATAGCAGGAAGAGACAACATTGCTTTATGCTAAGGGCAAGTGGTAGTCAACGTGTTTCACAACTCTGAGTAGCTTTGGGGAGTGTCACCAATATCTCTTTGTATGTTGAAGGCAAGATACAGAATAAAATCCAATGTAGTCACAATAGTAGAAGTATATGTGCTGATCTCAGCAGCCCCTAAAAAAGACATTGATGAATTTTATAACAATCTGTAGAAAGCACAAGAAGAAGATTCAAAATGAGATATGTTTTTGGTTATGGGAGATTTTAATAGAAAATCTGCATCAGACTGGAATTCCTGGGCTTGAGAAATAGGCAGATTTAGGGTTGGTTAAGAAAAGAAAAGGAGGAGAAATGTTACTAAATTCCAGTCTAAGCAACAACCTGTTGATATTGAACATGCTATTTAAATAAAGAAAACCTCACAGGAAGTTCACTTGTGGACTTGGGTTTCACCTGATTGACAAAGTAAGAACATGAATCACAGATAGAAATCAAGTGTGTTGTCATGTAGATCACTTGAGGCTGATATAGGCTTGAGGATGACAGCAACTAAAAAAACTTTTAAAAATTTCCAAGAACTAAGATCTATGGTGTGGAAAATTGAAAGAACCAGAAAATAGGAAAAGTAACAAGAAATTGTGAGAAAAATCATTATGTCTCTATTACAAGAAGAAATAAATGTTGAAGATACAAGAAGCAGTGTAATAAAATACAGTAACTCCTCATTTAACATCTTCTTGCTTAACATTGTTTCAAAGATATGTAGCTGCTCAATTAGGGAAATCCTCATTTAAAGTTGTCCAATGCTTCCTTATAATGTCATTTGGCTGCCTGCTCTTTCCACTGCTTGTAAGATTCTGTGGAAGAGCAATGACTTTACAAGGGGGCATTGCACAAGTTCCTCTTCTCTGCCTCCTCCCCCACTCACCCAGCGCCTCCCCCACTGCCAAACAACTGTTTGGCGGCACTTAGGACTTTCTCAAAGAGAGGAGGAGGAGAGGGGAAGTGCTACGTCTCCGCTCCTTCCCCTTCCCTCCCAGAAAGTCTTAAGCGCGAAGCACTGGGAGGGGGCAGGAGGAGCAGGGAAGCTCTGTGTCTCCACTCCTCCCCCTCTTTCCCTTCCTCCCTCTCTCCTGGAAAGTCCTAAGCACTGCTAAACAGCTGTTTGGTGGCACTTAGGACTTCCTGGGAGGGAAGGGCAGGAGGAGGGAAGCAGTACTTCCCCTCCAGGGAGGGATAGTACATTGGTTTGAGCATTAGCCTGCTAAATCCAAGGTTGTGAGCTCAATCACTGAGGGGGGCATCTAGGGATCTGGGGCAAAAATTTGTCTGGGGATTGGTCCTGCTTTGAGCAGTATGTTGGAATACATGACCTCCTGAGTTCGTTTCTAACCCTGATATTCTATGAAATGGTGCTGGAGAAGTTTCACAGTACAAATGAATGAAAACACAGGCCAGAATTCTCAGAAAAAGAAGTAAAGATCTCCATGGAAAGTTAAAAAGAGAAAAAGGCAGCACAACCACAGAACTGCTGCAAACAGGTGAAGAACACAATAAAGGAACTGCACTGAGCAAATGCAGGGAAGTGATAATTGTACATATTTATAACAATGGAGATAAGAAGTGGTGTATTGAGTGTGGTGTATTCACCAAGACTTTACAGAAGTAAATGAAGAGATTCATGGAAGCAGTGCTGGCCAAGGAATAGGCCAGGATAAAGTAAAATGGATCAGCCATTTTTGATTAGATAGCTGCCAGAGAAGTACATAAGACACAACAAAACATGCTATAACAACTGTATAGACTTCAAACGTGGTTTTGATAGCATTTCGCAGGAAGGGTTATGACAAGTGTTGAGAATGAATAACATCACTGAGGAATTGAGAAAACTGATTAGAAAACATTTACAGCTAGTTCATGAATATGGTGAGAGTAGACAAGATGATAGAATGGTTCAAAATGACTATAGGAGTGAAACAAAGTTGCACGCTATCATCAGATTTGTTCAACAGTAAGGACTGTAGCACTGAGACATGAAATATTGTTATCATAGTATCATAGACTTTAAGGTCAGAAGGGACCATTATTATCATCTAGTTTGACCTCCTGAACAATGGAGGCAACAGAATCTCACTCACCCACTCCTGTATCAAACATGTGTCTGAGCCATTGAAGTCCTCAAATCATGGTTTAAAGACTTCAAGGTACAGAGAACCTTTTAGCAAAGGACCTGTGCCCCACGCTGCAGGTGAAGGCGAAAAACCTCCAGAGCCTCTGCCAATCTGCCCTGGAGGAAAATTCCTTCCCAACCCCAAATATGGCGATCAGCTAAACTCTGAGCATGTGGGCAAGACTCACCAATCAGACACCCAGGAAAGAATTCTCTGTAGTAACTCAGATCTCATCTCATCACCAGCCATAGGGCATATTTTCCACTAGTAGTCAAAGATGAATTAATTGCCAAAATTAGGCTATCCCATTATACCATCCCCTCCATAAATTTATCAAGCTTAGGGTTTGGCTACACTCAAAACTTCAAAGCGCTGCCGCGGGAGCACTGCCGCTGCAGCCCTTTGAAGTGTGAGTGTGGTCGCAGCGCCAGCGCTGGGAAAGAGCTCTCCCAGCGCTGCACGTACTCCAGGTCCCCATGGGGATTAGCTTGCAGCGCTGTGGCACTGTTTACACTGGCGCTTTACAGTGCTGTATCTTGCAGCACTCAGGGAGGTGTTTTTTTCACACCCCTGAGCCAGAAAGTTGCAGCCTTGTAAAGCGTCAGTGTAGCCAAGGCCTTAGTCTTGAAGCCAGATATGTCTTTTGCCCTCACTATTCCCCTTGGAAGGCTCTTTCCAGAACTTCACTCCTCTGATGGTTACAAACCTTCATCTAATTTCAGGTCTAAACTTCCTGATAGATAGTTTATACCCATTTGTTCTTGTGTCCACACTGATACTGAGCTTAAATAATTCCTCTCCCTCCCTGGTATTTATTCCTCTGATATATTTATAGAGAGCAATCATATCTCCCCTTAGCCTTCTTTTGGTTCGCATAACAAGCCAAGCTCTTTGAGTCTCCTTTCATATGACAGATTTTCCATTCCTTGGATCATCCTAGTAGCCCTTCTCCATACCTGATCAAGTTTGAATTCATCCTTCTTAAACATGGGAGACCTGAATTGCACACAATTCCAGATGAGGTCTTACCACTGCCTTTACTAACACTTCCTTATCTCTTCTGCAAATACCTTGCCGGAAGCATCCCAAGACCGCATTAGCGTTTTGCACAGCCGTATCACATTGGCAGCTCATAGTCATCCTGTGATCGACCAGTACTCCAAGGTCCCTCTCCTCCTCAGTTACTTCCAACTGATGCCTCCTCAGCTTATAACAATAGTTCTTGTTATTAATCCCTAAATGCATGACCTTGCACTTTTCACTATTAAATTTCATCCTATTATTATTACTCCAGTTTACAAGGTCATCCAGGTCTTCCTGTACGATATCCTGGTCCTTCTCTGTGTTAGCAATACCCCAGCTTTGTGTCATCGGCAAACTTTATTAGCACCCCGCTCTTTGTCCAAGGTCAGTATTAAAAAGGTTAAATAAGATCGGTCCCCAAAACTGATCCTTGAGGAACTCCACTAGTAACCTCCTTCAACCTGACAGTTTCACCCTTCAGTACGACCTGTTGGAGTCTCCCCTTTAACCAGTTCTTCATCCACCTTACAATTTTCATATTGATCCTCATCTTTTCCAATTTAACTAATAATTCCCCATGTGGAACCGTATCAAATGCATTACTGAAATCAAGGTATATTAGATCCATGCATTTCCTTTGTCTAAAAAATCTGTTACCTTGTCAAAGAAGGAGATCCAGTTGGTTTGGCACTATCTACCTTTTGTAAAACCATGTTGTATTTTGTCCCAATTACCATTGACCTCAATGTCTTTGAATACTTTTTCCTTCAAATTTTTTTCCAAGACCTTGCATACTACAGATGTCAAACTGACAGGCCTGTAGTTGCCCGGACCACATTTTTTTACCTTTCTTAAAGATAGGAACTATATTAGCAATTCTCCAGTCATACGGTACAACCCCTGAGTTTACAGATTCATTAAAAATTCTTGCTAATGGTCTTGCAATTTCATGTACCAGTTCTTTTAATATTCTTGCATGAAGGTTATCTGGGCCCCCTGATTTTGTCCCATTATGCTGTTCAAATTTGGTTTCTATCTCGGATGTGGTAATATCTTGCTCCATATCCTCATTCCTGTTTGTCATCCTATCATTATACCTAAGCTCCTCATTAGCCTCATTAAAGACTGAGGCAAAGTATTTGTTTAGATATTGGGCCATGCCTAGTTTATCCTTGACCTCCGCTCCATTCACAGTCTTTAGCGGTCCCACTTCTTTCTTTATTTTATTCTTATTTATATGGCTATAGAACCTTTTACTATTACTTTTAATTCCTTTTGCAAGGTATAACTCTACATGGCTTTTGACCTTTCTAACTTTATCCATACATGTTCTGACCTCAATAAGGTAGCTTTCCTTGCTGATCATTCCCATCTTCCATTCCTTGTAGGCTTTCTGCTTTTTCTTAATCACCTCTGATATGCTTGCTCATTCAGCTTGGTTTAGAACTCCTGCCTATGATTTTTTTCCCCTTTCTTGTGATACAGGCTTCTGATAATTTCTGCAACTTTGACTTAACGTAATTACAGGCTTCCTCCAGCCTTAGATCCCCAAGTTCTTCAGTCCAATCTGCTCCCCTAACTAATTTCCTTAATTCTTTAAAGTTAGCACTTTTGAAATAAAAAACCCTAGTCGCAGATCTATTTGTTTATATCCTTCCACTTAGTTTAAACTGAATTAGCTCATGATCGCTCGAACCAAGGTTGTCCCCTACAACCATTTCTTCTATGAGGTCCTCACTACTCACCAAAACCAAATCTAACATGGCATCCTCTCTTGTTGGTTCAGCAACTACTTGGTGAAGGAATCCATCAGCTATCACATCCAGGAAAATCTGAGCTCTATGATTATTACTAGCAGTTGTCCTTCAGTATATATCTGGGAAGTTAAAGTTTCCCATGATCACACAATTCCCATTAGTACTTACTTCATTAAAAACATTAAAGAGGTATCTATCCATATCCAAATCAGATCACGGCGGTCTAAAGCACACCCCAAGCATTATCTCAGTGGAGGATCTAGTAGCTTTCTTCCCCAATGTGATTTTTGCCCAGACAGACTTTGTCTTATCCATTCCATCACTTCGTATTTCTTTACAGTGTACCTCATCATTGATATAAAATGCTACTCCACCACCTTTGCCTTTATTTCTCTTTCCTAAACAGCACATACCCTTCAATACCTGTACTCCAGTTATGACTACTATTCCACTATGTTTCTGTTATCCCTATAATATCTGGTTTTCCTTCCTGCACCGGTAACTCTAGTTCCTCCATTTTGTTACCTAGGTTTCTCGCATTGGTGTACAAACATCTTAATTCTTGCTGTTTGGCTTCACTCACATTCTTTACACGATTATGCACAGACATTCTACCGCCAGTATCACCTATTAGAATTGTATCTAGAGTACCCTTCCTCTGGATGTCCATTCTCCTGCCCATGACAATATCCTTTCTTGCTTCGTTTTCTTCCCTCTCAATATTAAAATTCGGCATGGAGATTACCTGGACATCTCCCCCCAATTCCTAGTTTAAAGCTCTCTTAATCAGTTGTGCCAGCCTCCATCCTAAACCATGTTTTATATTTACAAAGGTACACTCACCAGAGGTCCCTTCCATGGCTTCGTTGTCTGGGATAGTGGCTTGGGAGGGCTCAGAGGGTAATTCCGTCAGGGCAAAAAAAATCTCCTGGCTCTTGGGGAGAACGGAGTGCTGTGTGCTCTCTGAAAGCTCGTCCTCCTCTTCCTCCTCTTCATCTTCCCCGTCCACAGAATTCTCAGGCATGGCTGAGATTACCACCCCCAACTTGGAATCCACGGACAGGGGTGGGGTAGTGGTGGTGGACCCCTCTAGAATTGCATGCAGCTCAGCATAGAAGCGGCATATTTTCGGCCCTGTCTTGGACCTTCCGTTTGCTTCTTTGGTTTTCTAGTAGGCTTGTCTGAGCTCCTTAACTTTCATTCTGCACTATACTGAGTCCCTGGTGTGGTGTCTCTCCATCATGGCCTTGGAAATTTTTTCAAATGTTTTTTCATTTCATCTTTTGGAATGGAGTTCTGTTAGCATGGAATCCTCTTCCCATACAATGATCAGATCCAGTACCTCCCGTGCAGTCCATGCTGGAGCTCTTCTTTGATTCTCAGGAGACTTCATTGTTATCTGTGCTGATGAGCTCTGCGTGGTCACCTGTGCTGGTGAGCTCTCCACGTTGGTCAAACAGGAAATGAAAT
Organism: Chelonoidis abingdonii; assembly: GCF_003597395.2. Lineage (NCBI taxonomy): Eukaryota > Metazoa > Chordata > Testudines > Testudinidae > Chelonoidis > Chelonoidis abingdonii. The sequence goes on along the minus strand of NC_133769.1, from coordinate 285,793,815 downwards.
TCAAAAGTTTGCAGGGCTTTTCCTGTCTATCTCACCAGTGCAGCCGAGTTCAGATGGCTTTTCAGAGCGGTCACAATGGTGCACTGTAGGATACCGCCCGGAGGCAAATACCACCGAATTGTGGCCACACTAACCCTAATCCGGCATGGCAATACTGATTTCAGCGCTACTCCCCTCGTCGGGGAGTCGTACAGAAATCAGTTTTAAAAGCCCTTTATATTGATATAAAGGGCTTTGTTGTGTGGATGGGTGCAGGGTTAAATCGGTTTATCGCTGTTAAATTCGGCATAAACACGTAGTGTAGATCAGGCCTTAGTCTTCCCCAAACTCCCTCTGTAAAATCCCACTCAAACTCTCCTGTTTGCATCTCTGTTTGCTGGCACCTGTGCCATTGCAGCTGTCTATGAGAGAACTGGACTTAGCATAACCTGGTTTTGACATAATCCAGAGCCATCTTGTGCACTTAGCCATCATAAGCTGGAAGTGAGGACACCACATAGTGAAAAAGAATTTGGTCATGCTTAGGTAGACAAAAAGAAAAAGAAAAAGATATCTGCAGCTTAAATGCATATTAACAAAGATAAGAGAGTGACAGATTCAAAGAAATGGATGGGAGTGTGAAGAAACTGACCATGAAACTGTGAACCTGTGTGCTTCTGATTATAAGTTTTTGCTGAGAAGTGGCTTTGCTGATAAGTAGAAAATATGAGAGTGTTTTTTGTTGTTGTTGTTTTTCCTTTACTGTTTCTGAGGAGTGGCCACAGGGGTTACTGTGAATTTTTGCTTTGTCTTATACTACCTATAAAAAATTAATTAGAGAATATACTTTGAAGAAATTTGGAGTTCTACAAGCAAAGAAACATAGACATCAATCTCTCCAGCAGTGAGGAGGAAGGCTGCCCACCAGAGATATGCTGCTGCACACTCAAACATCACCTCAGACTTTGGGTAACCATGTTTGTGGTGCTTGTAGACTATTGCTGGGTTTTGATGTCTACCTTAGACTTAATAAAAAAAGGATTTTGGGGTTAAAGCACTCTTATGTGTACCAATAATTTATTAGATAGAGCAGCTGTGTTCCCTTTGATTTATGTCCTGTCACTGCCTGGAAAACACAGACCAGTTACCAGAGCTTCGGATTCAGAAAACCCAAAGTAACAACAGGATGAGTCATATTATGTGGGAAGACAGTGAATAGCAGACTCTAAGGCTGACCAATAAGAATTTACAGAGAATAATTGAGATAGTAGATTAGGAAAGCAGAAAATTTGAATTGAAGATCAGTACAGAAAAGACAAAAACAATGGAAATGTATGTCTTAAAAAAGATAAGAGTTAGAAGTATAGATCAAAATCAGAGGCCAAAAACTAGAACAAGTGAAAAAATTGTATCTCATGGAGGACTAGTATTGAAGAATGGGAATTGTGAAGATGACATAAAAAGAAGAACCTGATTAGACTCTACTGAATTCAGAAAGCTCTGCAAGATCTGGAAAGCTAAAGATATTTTGATAAAAATGAAAATCAGTGTATATGGGACAATGGTTGTGTTGATACTGCTGTACAGGTCAAAGCTGTAGTATGAGGAAAGCAAATGAATGAAATATACTGACTGCAGAAATGAATTGGCTGACAGAAATACTGCAGAAAATAATAAAAAAAAGAAACTATAAGAAATTGTCTAGGGTTATTCAAGAAAGACAACTGTGATGGTTTACACACGTGAAGGGACCCAGAAAGTACATCATACGTGGTGACACATACTGGAGGGTAAGTAACTAGAAACAGGAAGATCAAGGATGTGTTGGATAGACATGGGAAAGAATGACATATAGTAAAAAAGGTTTAAATCCCACCTTAACCCTCATTTGAGGTGGTGGGTGGTAAGATTGCACCAGTGGATTTTCTGGGGACCAGAATGGAAAAGTGTGTGGGTGGGTGGGGGGAGCTGTTGGAAGCCCCTGAATAGATAATGAAATGATCATGCAGTTGCCTTCACCGTACACTTTTATCTGCTGAGTACTCCCAGTCGACTAATAAAAAAGTTGTGGCCTAATTAAACCATATCCAGTGTCTCCTGTTCTTCTTCCCATATAGCTGGACAATACTGCATTTGGCCCCATTGTTGCTGCTGATCTGACAAACATGAATCAAAGAAGAAGAAGAAGAAGAAGAAAAAGAAATAGTGGAAATAATGTCTTTCACCTCTGTGAGGACGCTGAGTTTTCTTCTAATTTGCTAAAATAATAATTCCTTATCATACTAGTGGAATAAATGTTTTCCTTTTTCTCTCTCTCTCTCTGAAGTGTTGAAACTCTCTGCTTCAAAATCCCTAGCATAATATAATCAGGAGGATTCTGTTACACTGAAACAGTCAGGAGCTCTGTATCATGGACCTCTCTGTGACATAATTTCTTTTTGCTGCAGCTTACTGATCATCATCTTGGACATGACTGATGGTACCATTCTGATTGAATTACTCTGGAACTAATGTGAACATATAGAAGCAGAAACAGCCAGATCCAAAGAACCAATTGACAGATCATTGGAATCCAGAAAGTGTGTGTAAAATCACAAACAGGGAAGGAAGAACATAGGCAAATTGGTTTGGGAGATTACAGAGCAGTAAGTAACAATTTTTTATGCTTTGTCTTTTAATAAGATTAAACAAGGGTCAGCATCCTTTGGCCTGTGGCCCGTCAGGGTAATCCACTGGCAGGCTGTGAGACATTTTGTTTACGTTGACCATCCACAGGCAGGGCCACCCACAGCTCCCAGTGGCCACAATTCCCTGTTCCCAGCCAATGGGAGCTGTGGGAAGCTGGGAATTGAAACATAGATATCCTCCACTTGCCCTGAGAATAAGCCAAGCTGGGAAGATAGATAGGGTGAGAGTCTGGATATCCTGCAGTCTGCATAGTGGAGATGCCGGGACATTCCAGATCCACAGACCTTGGTAGCCTTAGGAGTTGCTGACCTTGATTGAAATAATTCCTGTTAGATTCATGACATGTTATTCAATGGTGAGCAGCACTTACAAGGATCATGTTAATTTCAGTAAGCCCGCTGCCGGGGTCTCAAGGAATGTTTCATTTTGGAACACCATAAGTTGGTATTTCTGAAAAAAATTCTACAGAATTTCCAGTTTGTGGAAAATTTAGAAAAAAATTATGGGTTCTGTCTAAATTGGAATGAAATCAGATTTCAAAATGTCCAAGTTTCCTGTGAATTGGAAATTCCTAGTTTTGACCAGCTTTAACCACAAGCCCATCTTTGCTTTCATTATATGTACCAGTAAATAATAAAGCTCCAGAAAAGTGGGTGGCAGTTACTTACCAATAACAAATATGTTTTTGAATGGGTAAACAGTTAATCAGGAGACTTTCAAACTCAAAAATCAATTTCAAAAGGTTCCAAAAAAGACAGGCAGAATAATTTTAAAATAGCTTTTCTCCCCTTTTGGTATGAATTCATTTTATTGTAGAAGTAACTTTTTATCTAATTAACTATTGATTCATATTTTACAATAGTTCTGAATAATTATATGATTGCAAACTCCTATAGTCAACCTGAAAATTAATGTAATCTATAATCACATCATAATGTTAGTATTTTTAGAAGGGTATTGCCCTGAGTTTGGAAAGTGTAAATGATACTGAAACACAGAAGATTTTGGAAATCACAGCAACAATTCTGTTTTTCTTTCTCTGTTCTCTCATATTAATGTTAAAAAAAAATGCAGATACCTGTGGCTCACAGTACAAAACTGTATATAAACCGCATTACTTTCTTAAGACTTCAGAGGTTATAAAATGGGATAATTTGTCCTTGCCTCCGTTGCTTCATCTTAGATTTAATTCCATTGCTATGTAGACACTTCATATGACCACAGAGACTTACATACTTAAAGACCAGAGGAGTTAGCAAATTTTTGACTCTACTTTGTTGTTGAAAAGTGCTGATTCATGGAAACTGAAGCTCTTGTGCAGGAATGTACCATTTTGATTAAACGTTGATTGAAAACATTCATCCAGGATAGAATTTTTGTTCAAAACCAGGAAGGAGAGAATAACCAATGTCTCGGTATTCAGGGTACTCACTTGGGATATGGGAGAACTAGGTTCAAGCTCCTGCTCTGTCCCACTCGGACCAGGAACTTGAACCTAGTTCTCCACCTAGCTCTTTTACTGACAATTCATACAGCCATGCATACTATTCTTAGGGGGATTTTTTTCCCACTGAAAAATTATATTTTTTCATCAAAATCTGTAAACTATGTTTTCATGATTTTAGCAAATGAAACTGAAGGCTATCAAACAATGGAAAATATTTGTCAAAAAATGTTCAGTTTGAGGATTTTGGCTTTCCAGTGAAAAACTGAAAAAAAAAATATAGAAGAAATCATACTTTCCATGAAAGATTTTGTTTGGTCAAAAACACAACTTTTCATCAATTAAAAGCTTTGAATGGAAAATTTTGAACCTGCTGATAACACCCAGGTCTACACTTAAAGAACTGCAGCAGTGCTGTTACACTGGTACAGCTGTGGCTCTGTAGCATTTCAGTGAAAACACTAGTATGCTGATGGGAGAGCTCCCGTTGGGGTAGTTGATCCACCTCCCGCAAGAGATGGTAGCTATGTCTAAGGGAGAAGTTGTAGACCTGTTCCCAGTGCTACATTTCAAACATAGGCATCATTCTTGTTGCTTAAATAATGAACCCAATGCCTAACAGAGGTATGAACATAAATGAAGTCTAGCTTTCTGAGTCACAACCCAGATAACACTGAGTAGAAAGCATCTAGAACAGGGATTGGCAACCTTCGGCCCACAGCCCACCAGGGTAAGCACTCTGTCAGGCTGGGCCGGTTTGTTTACCTGCTGTGTCTGCAGGTTCGGCTGATCACGGCTTCCACTGGCTGTGGTTTGCCACTCCAGGTAAATGGGGGCTGCAAGAAGCCGTGGCCAGCACATCCTTCGGCCCGCACCACTTCCCACAGCCCCCATTGGCCTGGAGCGGCGAACTGCAACCAGTGGGAGCAGCGATCGGCCCAACCTGCAGTTGCTGCAGGTAAACAAACCAGCCCAGCCTGCCAGGGCTCTTACCCTGGCAGACCGCATGCCAAAGTTTGCCGATCTCTGATTTAGAAGCAAGGGAGAAGTTAATATCAATGCCCCTAGTTCCAGTACTATTTTTACTATCTATTATAAACGCTCATAGTCCAACAGCCTGGATGGATCCCTAGCAGGTGTTCTGATGCTCATGTTGCATTTGTTACTATGAGTTCTTTATCATTTGAACTCTAAAAAGAGATTAAGGTTTATCCTATTGAGGTGGACCATTTCATATTATTCATAGCTTTGTTACTCTGAAGTTAGATTTCCTGCAATGCACTGTATATCTACAAACTATCCAGAAATTTTAGCTAGAGCAGAATGAAGTGGGGTTAGCACAGAAGAATCCACAAGCCATAAAGAAATAAAAGGGATAAATCTAATCAAGTCTTCTAGATATTTCCTGATCTACTTACATATCTGAGGTTTTAGATGAATAGTTTCTGGGTATGGTACTGATGATTTTTCATACCTGGCCCAAGCTTCTTAAAGCATAACTGCTCCCTGTCTGCCTCTCCCCTGGAACAACCACAGACAGACAAAAAGGGAGTCTTGTTTCAATTTTAAAAAGTTCCAGACTTCCTATTGGTTGTTGACCAGGTGCCCACTTACTTCCTTTTACCTATGCATCGCAGTGAGACTTTTTAACCCTTTACAGATAGAGCAATTAGGGAACAGCTACTAAGAGGGATTTTATAGCTACTGGCTAGATGAGTGTCCATAAAAGGGAGCTATTCCTTCCTCCCCTCCTTTTATCACACTTGCCATGCAGCAGGATGCCAGTGCTAGTTAGCAGTCTATTAAATTAGTGAGATTAATGAATAAAACATAGCACCGCCCTCTCTTTCTTTGATTCAGCTACTGAACAAGCAGCTGAGAGATCAGGATGAACTGTAAAGCAGCAGTACTGAGAAGAATTAAAAATCTTTCTGCAGGTGTTATCTTAAGCGGCACTGAACATAATTAAAAGTGTGTATCAATCTCTCATCAGTTGCGGAAGGGTAAATGATATGACAGTGGTGGCTCAGTCAGTAAGATCACTAAGCAGGTGGAGAGACATTTCTTGACTACTCTATTCACTCTAACTCTGGAGGTCTTTTTCCCTTACGTTTCCTCACCTTCTCCCATCTTGCTGCCACTAACTGATAGTTACAAAATTCTAGCATCTGTTTGCCAGATGGTTACAGTTTTTCTCTGCAGCATTAAAGTTAAACTAAGCTAATTTCAGATAAACTGATATTGGGAACCATTACAAAGTGGCAACACATTTTTACTGAATTAACACCCAGGAGTAAGTTTCAGACTCGTTGTTAGAGATTTAAGTATGTACCTAATGGAAATTTTAAAAAACAATATTTAGACTGAGTTAATTATCAGCCTTTAACCAACATATCAGTAGTTCAGATTAAACCTATTGTCCCCGCATGATGTTTAATGCATTGGCTACACACTGGCTGAAAGGCAGTGCTACTGCTTATCCATCCACAAAGTCTGAGAACTCAGCTTAAATATCCAAAAAATGTTTGAAACTAGAATTATTTCATCTTTGAACATTAGACTCATTTAAAATAAGTCTGGAGTTCAAGTTCTAGGATCTGATCCAAGGCCCACTGAAGTCAGTGGGTATCTTCAATGGCCTTTGAATCTTGACTTTAGATCAAGACCTCTATGCATTTGTGAACTTCAGCCCTTGTTTGCAAATGCTCAGTGAACCTGGGCTAAGGATATTCATACAACTGAGGATCTTGCAAGCCTCCTTCTCCTAACTGGTTTCTTTTGACTCTCTTCCCATATAGCTCCATGTGCACAAACACAATCCAGGAGTTAGATGACATTAGCAGATGGACAGAGATAAGTAGGGCCATGGCAAGGTTCCTTAGGATTGTTTCAGACGAAGGTGTTTCTGTGGAACAGATAGAAAGAGGTCAATGGGAGATGGATAAATAACTACACAAGTTGCTAGGCAGAGGAGAAGCAGGACTAATCTCTCCTTCCATGGCCTACCACACCAACTATTCAGGGATGCTGTCATTAACAGAGCCCAGAGTAAAATTTTTCTAGTCTATTGAAAGGGTGTTTGCAGTTGAGGACTCTGGGCTGTGGAACTCTATAGAGTAAGAGATCAGAGTGAGTCCAAGCTGAGTGCTTTAAGGCATAATGCAAAATTCATCTTTTCACACACAGCCTTCTCTGGCTGATGTTGGCGGAAGCCTGGTGATATCCCTTCTCGGGGAGCACCTGAAAGCAAAGAATACAGTAAATAAATGAGGAAAGAGTTCTCTGAAATAGGGCTAGACAAATGGATTTTTCAGTTGGACGGCAATTTTTTACAAGGAAAAAGTCATTTGGGGACATTTTTAAATTTCTTGGCAAATCAAAAAGTCGAGAATAAATTGTTTTCAGTTGAATGAAATGTTTTATTTGATTACAGCAACAGTTAGATTTATATGTTTTTCATTTTAAAAACAGGAAATATTGAAACCAAAGTGTTTTGAATGGGAAAAAAATGAAACTTTTAATTTTGCAAATGTTGAAACAAAACAAGATTTTTTTTGTTTTTTTCTCAAAATAATTTGACAAAATCATCATGAAAATGTGAAATATTTAGTAGTTTCCAAATCTGCATATGTTGCCACACAAAGTTTCAGTCTAAATTTTTTCCCCAGCTCTAATGTGAATGAGAGGGGTGGATTCTAGGTGTTTTTTTGAAACAAAACAAAACAAAAACATAATTTTATAAAATTGGCTGTCATTCAGATGATGGTGTTAGGTTCAATAGAAATGTATAGTTTATATTAGATCACATAGAACCTCATATGTCCAGGAGAACATAAAGAATTTGCTCTAACTGCATCCGCTATGAAGCAATGCATAGGGGTTAGTTCATGGATTATTTAGGGTAAACACAGCCCCACTCTTCTTGCACTGTGAACACCAAGGAGAATTACTCAAGTACACTGAAGAAGAATAGACCTCTAAGTAATTCAATTTATTTTTAAAGGATCATTTAATTATACATTATTGGTTAAAATATAGAAGTGCTGAGGTGGAATTGAATTAGAATTACATTAATTCTGTCTCCTCAGCAGCTGCCATGAATGCATCAATAATGCATTAATTCATTTAAAAGAAAATAATAGGAAAGGAATAGTAATTTTGATTCCTTGGATCCTAAGGTGGGTTTATTATCCCACGTATACCATGGGCTTTTTACTTTTAACAACCAGTGCTGTTTATATAAAATTACCTTATTTTAGATGTATTTTGCATAAAATGACAATGTTAATAGAATTCCTTCAAAATAGTTGTATTTACTTTTTTTGTTTGTTTGTTTGTTCTTTTAATAAAGATCTTTAAGGAAGTATTGTTTCCCCAATGGCAGTTAATTCTGTTTATAATCCCATGTATCTAAAATACTTAACACACTTGTTTTCTTTCTGGACATTTTTAAAATAAAAACAACAGAAATGAAGGACTATATTTACAGACTGGTGAAGGAAGAATTGGAGGTGCCCCCCACACTTCATTTTAACCTTCAGTCCCATGTTTAGGACACTCATGTGGTAGATCCAGTTTCATAGTCTCACTCTGAAGTAGACTGCCCCCTTCTTAGGTAAATGCACTAAACTCCAGATTACAGAGTCACTCTTTCTCTGTCCCGGTGACAATTTCAATATTTTATACAAAGTAGAGCAGCTTCAAGTGGAAAGATTAAGGAACACTCATACCAGCATACCATCTAATGTTGTGGTTAGGACAATCATCTTGAAGGAGAAGAGATGTTTGTCCATGTCCCTGCTCCAGGGTGGGGAGTTGAAACTTGATCTCCTGCCTTCTACATAAGCACCCTAACTATTAGGCTAACATTAATAACAGAATCACCACATCCTTCTCTGGTTTTGTGAATGTAGCCACTTTGGCGGTGGTGGAGAGTGAAGAGAGGGGCAAAGCTACTCTGTAAATTTGTGTCTAATTCACAAGTAATTTTGGATTGACTATTAGTATGAAAATTTTTACCCAGAGCTGACCTGAATGTCTTTCTGACAGATATGCTTTAGTTCTACCACTAGTAACTAGGCTTAGTGACGGTATCATTGGATAAAATGTTACAGTCTGTTTTATACAGGAGATTGGTCTAAATTATAACAGTGGTCCTTTCTGGCCTTAATGTCTATAAATCTATGAAATGGGTGAATGAATTTCCAAAATATATATTATTTGGGAAGGCTATTGAAAATAAGTATATCAGTCTTTCTCTTCTGAGAAGTCAAAGGAGCCAGATTGATTGGCTATAAATATCCCTTCCAGCCAGGTGTTAGATGAACTAATGTCACAGAAAAAATAGTCAGATTCTCTGGTTTAGTGAGGCTGCTTTGGGCTGAACCAATGACATATACTGACTTTAAAGCCAGCATATCTGTCTTAGAAGAATCACCCTAGTGGATCATTCAGTGGTTTCTAGACCACTCCTCCCTGCTGCTGATATAGCAGGAAAAAGAGGATCTGTCTTGAGTAAAGGGGGATGGCTGTCACATCCATGTCCTCCCCTGGTGTGGTTTTGGCCCCCCAAAACAGTGATCTGTGCTCAGGATTTTCTAACTTGTTCTAACCCAGGACAGAGGGACTGGCCCTGCACAGAGACTGCATCAGGGTCAGGGAAGGGCAAAGATGATCTTTAATGATAACTCCGCATACACATCCTGATCTGCACTCCCAGCAGGGCATCTGAACCCCAAGATCTGGCCAATCTACATTTCTTCATAGATAACCCAGAATTTTCCTGGAAATACTCCACTTGTTTCCACTACTGATGCTTCATATGGCCATTTAAGAAGAACAAGCTCTTTCAAACATGGCTATGAAACTGGACTATATGATATTTTCTGAAGAACTCCATAGAACCCAATTATCATATAACCCTTATGACTTCAGCTACTTTCAGAATTCACTCTATCATATACTTCAGGCAGGGTAGCAGTAATAGTGCTGCCTTCCCTCTTGCCCCTTTCTTGTTTTTTCATGTTGGGATATTTTAACTGCTCTTCATTTACTTGGGATAATTTTTAATATCCCTTTTCAGGAGCTTAAAGATACAATTTCCTACCCACCTACAACTCAGAGTCTCGTTCATTTGGAATTCCAAGAATGTAGGTTTCTTGAATCCTATCTTGATTCTTAATTGCTTCCCATTTTCTTTCCAGCAGAGTCATTTTTATTAAGTGATTTTGCATGTTTAGAGATCACTTTTTCATTTTTATTGTCCCTTTAACCTCAGTGATGCATGGCTTGATCTCTGCTTATCGGTGGCAACTTTTGAACCTAAGGATGACAACTTTCTGGAAACTGACTCCATTATATACACTAGCTCCTGGAGCTAAGCTAGTTCTAAGGGGTCAACACTTTTGAATATCAGTCATCTTATTTAAATGTTTAAATACAGACTTAATAACCTAACTTTCAGCACCCCTTTTTAAAAATCCTGGACTCCATTGCTAAGATTGAGTCCAGACATCCATAGCAAGTTCTCTTTTCTATCCCTACTCCCTAAATTTTAATTTTAAGAAACAAATATGGGTCTAAAGATGGGTGCTATAATTTTTCCTGAGAAATTGCAAAGTAGAAGAGAAAATGGTAGTTCCATAGCACTCCATCCAAAATTAGTTGTGTTTTATAATGTAGAACAATATTTAATAATTCTTCGGGCTTTTTTTACCTCGGTACATGGATTTTTTTAAAAAACAAACAAACCAAAAAAAAACCCTTTATATATTCAAACACTGAACAGGAGCTTTAAAATAATGTTATGCATGCCTTTTTGTTGTCAAGCAGTGGATTTCTGATAGCTGTTTGGTTATGAAAATTCTATTCAGCCAACAATTAAAATTTTGATCATCAAATTATATCACTTCTTTAAGAACAAAATAATGGGAATTGAAGGGTATTTTAAAGTGACTTATCAAAGAGGTACTTCTTTTCTTACTTTCTATATTAAACATTACAATTAAACCTCTGCATCTTTGGTGGAGAAACCAACATTTGGATTTGTTTAAGTGTTAGAAAATTCATACTCAAGACCAAATCCACAGTTGGTAGAATTATGCTGGTTTATATCAGCTGAAGGACTTGGCCTTTCATTTTTGAAAATTGTGCAACTAAAAGTGGAAAAGTACAATATGTGTTTTGCATGACAACATTTTTTCAGATATCAATATATGGTTATTTTGGAAAAAATAACAAATGTTGAATAAGGGAGGAATAAGGGAAGAAATGAAACAGAAGGAATGCATGCAAATTTCTGTGTGAAATCTTGAATGTCAATTATTAACCATTGAAGTTATCTTTAATATTCTGGACACTTTCCTGAATCTTACAAAAAACACTTGAAATGATACTTTTTATATTTTCAGCATTATCAGCAAGTAGAGCTACCACGTCAGTAGTCTCACTAGTTCGTTTCATAATTCCATAAGTGTTGTTATTTTGCCACATAGGTGTTGTCAGATTCCAGAATTTCCAATGCAGAATGACTTGTGCAAAACATGGGAAGAAGCTGACATCTGCTCCAGTGGCCTGTGAAAATTCTTCTCTGGCATGGTTTCAGGCTATCACTATATTTCACCATTTTATGACCAACTATATCTGTTAATGGGTAGTAGAGGTCATTATAAAACTTTTTCAAAGTATGACTAAAATTATTACTGTTTAGTTGTTTTGTTTTTTAAAGTATGTTTTAGGATTTTATACTGCTACGTATTGCATAAAATCAGTAATAATAATAATGAAGCCCATAATGGACTTCAAAGAATCTCTGGCACTTCCTTTTTTGGGGAAAAATCTCTGACTATGGAAGGGTTTATTTATTTTTAGATATCTTTGGGGTTTTTTTAAAGATTTTATTTATATTTATTTTCACTAATTATTATTTCAGGTTGATTTGCTTCAGGATAATTTTTGGCAGGCATTGGCAGGGTTTGCTTGCTATTTTCATAGCATCATAGAATATTAGGGTTGGAAGAGACCTCAGGAGGCCATCTAGTCCAATCTCCTGATCAAAGCAGAACCAACACCAACTAAATCATCCCAGCCCAGGCTTTGTCAATCCAGGCCTTAAAAACCTCTAAGGATGGAGATTCCACCACCTCCCTAGGTAACTCATTCCAGTGCTTCACCACCCTCCTAGTGAAATAATGTTTCCTAATATCCAACCTAAACCTCAACCACTGCAACTTGAGACCACTGCTCCTTATTCTGTCATCTGCCACCACTGAGAACAACCTAACTCCATCCTCTTTGGAACCCCTCTGCAGGTAGTTGAAGGCTGCTATCATAGCCCTCGCTCTTCTCTTCTGCAGACTAAACCCCTGTTCCCTCAGCCTCTCTTTGTAAGTTTTATTTTATTTTATTTAGTGTGTGCCATTAATATGGAGGAAAGGCCTATTCAAGATGGCAGGAATAGAAGTGTTTCCTAAAATAGTCAGACAATGGCTTCACCTAACCAGTTTTGGAAATTTGCCCCATAACTGGATAGCCATTACCAGGAATAAGTTGTCCCCATCTGTTGCATGCAGAACAGAATTATCAGACATATAGATGAACACAACTTTACAATGAAGTTTTTTAAGGGGAAATAATGCCTCACCAATCTGTTAGAATTATTTGATTCAGGTCAACAAACAAGTGGACAGGGGTGATCCAGTGGATATAGTGTACTTGGACTTTCAAAAACCCTTTGATAAGATACCTCATCAAAAGCCTCTTAAGCAAAATAAGGAGTCATGGGATACGAGGGAAGGGCCTCTCATAGATCAGTAACTGGTTAAAATACAGGAAAAAAGAGTGGGTCATTTTTTTGAGTGGAGAGAGGTAAATAGCAGTGTCTTCCAGGGCTATGTACTGGGACCTTTACTGTTCAACCTAATCATAAATGATGAAAATGGGGTATACATTGAGGTGGCAAAATTTGCAGATGACACAAAATTATTCAAGATAGTTAATTCCAAAACTAACTGCAAAGAGTTACAAAGGGATCTTGCTAAACTAGGTGACAGAGATACAAAATAGTAGATAAAATTTAATGTTGATAAATGCAAAGTAATGTATGTTGGAAAACATAATTCCAAATATACATACAAAATTATGGGATCTAAATTAGCTGTTATCACTCAAGAAAGAGATTATGGAGTCATTGTGGACAGTTCTCTGAAAACATCCATTCAATGTGCAGCGGCAGTCAAAAATGCAAACAGAATGTTAGGAACCATTAGAAAAAGGATATATAATAAGACCAAAATTTCATAATGATACTATATAAATCAGTGGTTTACCCGCATCTTGAATACTGTATGCAGTTCTGGTCACCTCATCTCAAAAAATGGTATATATTGTGTATTTAGTTGTCATGGTTTTTGTTCCTATGGCCACTGAGTTAGATTATTAGGGGATAGCCCAGCCACCTTTGGCCGGTTAGGCGAACACTGTTTCTGTAAATAAATGGTAGTTTTGTTAGCTGTCTGCTGTCTGGCCTCAAGTGATTTCTTCCTAAACCGACTGCCCACAAGGATATAACAAGTGGCGATGAGGATGGGATTCCGGTGCTGCTCCAGTAAGAGAAGGAAGTAGAAGTCAAGGTAAAATACAAACAAACAAAAAAACTGCTTGTTTGCACTGACTGTGAAAGTGAAACTAAAAATCATGGCTACTCTGACCAGGCCACTGGAACCTTTTGATGAGAATATAGAGCAGTGGCATGTGTATACTGAGCGTTTTGAGCTTTTAGTTATTGCAAATGACATTACAGAAGAGAAGAAGATGCCAATATTCTTCATTGTTGTGGGGGCTAAAACCTACTCCCTGCTACGCAGCTTACTACACCCGGTTAAGCCTGAGACTAAATCTTACAGTGACATTGTGGAAATCCTGGGGTCCCATTTTTCCCCCAAACCACTGGTAATTGCTAAAAGATATCGGTTCCACAAAAGAGACCAAAAAGAAGATGAAACAGTTATACAATTTGTAGCAATTTTAAAAAAACTAGCAGAACACTGTGAATTTAAAGAAATGTTAAATGATGCCCTGCTTGACAGGTTAGTGTGTGGCCTGTACAGTGAAGCTATATGGAAGCGCCTACTGACAGAGGCTCAGCTTAAATTACAGAAGGCTGTTGATATTGCTGTCTCCATGGAACTGGCTGAGACGCAATATATCGGTGCATCCCCTAGGGTGCAAACAGTGTCACAAGAACCTACCCACAAAACTCTGCAGAGTCAATAATGTTACTGCTGTGGTAAGCCAGGTCACCAGGCATCAGAATGCTGGTGTAAGGACCTGGTGTGTCGGCACTGTGGCAAAAAGGGACACAATGAGTGTGCCTGTAAACAAAAGAAAAAGAGGCCTGTGGTCTGACCGACAAAAAGAGGAACCCTGCATACTCTAGAGCAGACCCAGGATGATCAAGGTGACACCTCATCGCAAGCGGAAGTGTCACTGCATGTTTTGTCTTTGGCGGTGGGCTCACGTGCATACTGGGTAACCTCGTTGTTGGATGGCAAACCTATACGCATGGAACTGGACACCGGTGCAGCCGTCTCACTGGTCTCTGAGACTGTGTATAAAGAAAAGCTACAGCATCTTCCGCTTAAGGCAACAAAAACTGTTCTGAAGACATATACGGGAGAAACTGTGCCCATGTTGGGCACTATTGATGTTAAGGTGGAGCTCAATGGACAGGCTGCTAAATTGCCAGTGTTTGTGGTGAGAGGTAACTACCCAGCCTTAATGGGTAGGTCTTGGCTTGGGAAGATTCAGCTGAACTGGGCAGAAGTGCACCGGATGACTAAAGAAGAAACCAGTCTAACCCCTATACTAAGGAAACATGCTGCTGTTTTTGGAGATGATTTGGGAAGTATGAAGGGAATCACTGTGACATTGAACATTAAACCTGACAGTCCACCAAAATATCTGAAAGCCCGAACTGTGCCATATGCCATCAGGCCAAAAGTTGAAGCAGACCTGGAGCGCCTGGTCACCAATGGAGTCCTAATACCAGTTACCCATAGCTCATGGGCCACTCCTATCATCCCCAATAGTGAAGAAAGATGGCTCTCTCCGGATTTGCGGTGATTTTAAAGTCACTGTCAACCCAGTGTTGTGTGCAGAGCAATACCCGCTTCCCCGCATCGATGACCTCTTCGCAGGCCTGGCTGGGGACAAAAGTTCAGTAAGATTGATCTGAGTCAAGCATATTTACAGATGCACGTCGATGAAAAGTCCCAAGAGCTGTTGACTATTGTGACTCATAAGGGGCTTTATCGATACTGTCGCCTACCCTTCGGAATAACGTCTGCTCCCGCCCTGTTCCAGAGGGCTATGGACCAGATCTTGTGTGGCTTGTCAGGAGTTCAGTGCTATCTGGATGATATCCTGGTCACTGGAAGGAATGAAGAGGATCACTTAAAGAATTTAGAGGCTACCCTACAAAGACTGGAAGAGTATGGCCTACGAGTTCGCAAAGACAAGTGTGAATTCTTCAAGCCCTCTGTTGAATATTTTGGGACACATCATTGATTCTGCAGGTCTTCATAAGGCCCCTGCAAAAGTTAAAGCTATTGTGGAGGCTCCCCCACCTCGAAATGTAAGCCAGCTGCGCTCGTTTCTAGGACTACTGAACTATTATGGAAAGTTCATCTCACAGTTAGCCACACTGCTAAAACCTTTCATGAGCTCCTTGGGCAGAACAAGGCCTGGAAGTGGACTGAAGCCTGTGATGTTGCATTTAACAAAGCTAAGGATGCATTGCTAAATTCTGAAGTTCTAACGCACTTTGATCCATCCTTACCCCTACAATTGGCCTGCGATGCCTCCCCTTATGGAGTGGGAGCAGTCGTGTCACACATTATGCCTTCGGGAGAAGAGAGACCTATTGCTTTTGCTTCACGCACTCTAAGCAAAGCAGAAACTAACTACGCCCAAATCGAACGTGAGGCATTAGGAATTTTTTTTGAAATTCGGAAGTTTCATCAGTACCTGTTTGGGCAAAGTTTACTCTTCTCACAGACCATCGACCTCTGACGTCAATTTTTGGACCCTACACAGGCATTCCCCCATTAGCTGCTAGTCGTATGCAACGTTGGGCATTGTTACTTTCAGCACACACATATGAAATCAAATATCGGAAATCCACTCTGCACGGCAATGCAGATGGCCTCTCAAGGTTGCCTTTGCCGGTCAAACATCAAGATAGTGCCCAAAAGGAAATCTTCTACTTTGAACAGGTAGAGAATACACCCATCACTGCTACTCAGATAAAGAAGGCAACTCGCGTTGACCCAGTATTGTCCCAAGTTATGGACCTGGTGATGCATGGAAAATCTCGACAAACCTCTCCGGTCTCACCCGACCTTGTTACCTACATGTCCAGGAGGACGGAGTTATCGGTCCAATCTGGTTGTTTTGTTGTGGGGAGACGTGTCATTATTCCACCACCACTGAGATCACAGATGTTAGAACAGCTACATTCCGGTCACTGTGGAATAGTGCGCATGAAGGAAATTGCACGAAGCTATTTTTGGTGGCCTGGATTGGACAGTGCTATTGAAGAGAAGGCAAAAGCTTGTATGTCATGTCAGGGTGTGAGGAATGCACCCCAGTGGGCACCCCTACACCCATGGGACTGGCCTGAAAACCCGTGGCAACGTATATTCACATTGACTTCGCTGGCCCCCTTGAAGGAAGCATGTTCTTGGTGGCAGTAGATGCCCATTCTAAATGGCCAAAAGTCTCTATAATGCAGTCCACTACTACAGAGAGTACTATCCAAAAACTACGGGAACTCTTTAGTCATTTCGATCTGCCAGAACAACTTGTGAGCGACAACGAACCACAGTTCGTCTCTCAGAAGTTTCAAAATTTTATGAAGGCAAATGGGATACACCACATCACGTCAGCACCATATCATCCATCCACCAACGGATTAGCTGAAAAATTTGTGCAGACAATGAAATGCTTTAAAATCAGCAAGGGGACAACACCCCATTCAAAAGCGTCTGGATACCTTCTTACTTTTCTACAGAAACACACCTCATGCTACGACCCAGGCATCCCTGTCCTTTCTAATAATGGGACAACAGCTGCGCACTTGCTTTGATCTGCTAAAACCTTCTAAACCTCGACAAATTGTGCAACATCAGCAGCAATATCAAGTCATCAGACAGGCACCCAGAGCAAAAGACTGAATCTTTAGCCCGGAACACCCAGTTTCAGCTCAGAATTATACTTCCAAAGCTAAATGGGTCCCTGCCACAATCATCTCTCAAAGAGGATCTGTTTCCTACACACTCCAGACTGCAGAGAATCTTACCTGGCAGCAACATGTAAATCAGATGTTGCCAGGTCATGCCAGTACTCAGGACACATCTGCAGTTAAGTGGTCTGACTTCACCTCTTCTGGTGAGACACTGAATCACGAATCACCTGTTCCTGACTGTTCTCCTCCATTACTGCCGGCGGTTGAGATACCCCTTTGCCCAGCACGAGCTGATACCACCTCCTCACCTGTTCGTGCTGCAGACCCTAAGCCCATGGCACTTTCAGGTGCAACAACATCAGAAGTTTGCCATAATCCACCTAGAAACAGAAGGCCTCCTCATCGGCTGGATCTTTAGCTAGGGCGAACCTACGGTTATGGGGCAAAATAATCCCCAGGGTTTAGCCAGGAATGGAGGCAGTCTACCCTCCTTTTCTAGTCTAGTGTGTGTTTTATTTAGGGAATGTTCTTATTAGGGGGTGAGGAATATGTTGTGTATTTGGTTGTCATGGTTTTTGTTCCTATGGCAACTGAGTTAGATTATTAGCGAATAGCCCAGCCAGCTTCGGCCGGTTAGGCGAGCTCTGTGTCTGTAAATAAATGGTATTTTTGTTAGCTGTCTGCTCTCTGGCCTCAAGTGATTTCTTCCAAAACCGGCTGCTCCCAAGGATATAACAGTATATTTGAATTGGAAGAGGTACCGACAAGGGCAACAAAAATGGTTAGGGGTATGGAACAGTTTTCATATGAGGAGATATTAATAAGAGTGGGACTTCTGGAAAAGAGACGACTAGGATAGGATATGACAGAGGCCTATAAAATCATGAATGGTGTTCAGAAAGTGAATGAGGACCTGTAATTTACTCTTTCATATAACACAAGAACCAGGGGTCATGCAAGGAAATTAATAGGCATCAAGTTTAAAACAAACAAAACAAAGTACTTCACACAATGCAAAATCAATTTTTGGAACTCATTGCCAGGGGATTATGTGAAGGCCAAAAATATAACAGGGTAAAAAACAATTAGACAAGTTCATGGAGAATAGATACATCAATAGCTATTAGCCAGGATTGTTACAGATGCAAGTCTATGAACTTGGTGTCCCTAGCCTCTGACTGTCAGAAGCTGGGAGTGGATGATGGAGGTGGCTCACTTGATGATTGCCTGCTCTGTTCATTCCCTCTGAAGCACTTGGCAATGTTCAGTGTTGGAAGACAGGATACTGGGCTTGATGGACCATTGGTCTGACTCAGTGTGACCGATCTTATGCTCTTAGGCAAGAGAAGTAAGAGAGCACTCCCTTACTCCTCTTTGTAGACTACCTTAATCACAGATAGTAGAGGGGTAGGAGAGATAGCATTTGCAAGATTCCTACCCTTCCTGCACAGGTTGGAAGAGAGTAGGTAGGCAGGGTTGGGAAGTAAGAGCCATAGTTCCAGCACCTCAATGTGCCAGGGGAGTAGCCTAAGCCAGGTATAGAACTGGCACACATACTTTTCTCCTGATGTGAGAGAATCATGAGGGGGAGACTGGGAAACAGATTGTAATTCTGAGTGTAAATCTGGCTCCTAGTTGCAGAATATAAGAATTGGGTAGTATTTCTTCAAATAGTTTGTGGTACTCACTGTCTTCTATATTTCAAAAGCCACCAGAATCCTGCCAGAGAAGCAGTCTGTGTATGTAGGTAGGCCTGGTATGGTAGTTAGTAAACACAATCACTTGAACTCCGATATATTCAGGAGGTTCATTCCTGTTACATTTGTTGTTGCAAAGAGCTGGGGCGGCTCTAGGGATTTTGCCACCCCAAGCACGGCAGGCAGGCTGCCTCCGGTGGTTTGCCTGTGGAGTGGCCACTGGTCCTGTGGCTTTGGAGGTCCACCAAAGCTGCAGGACCAGCGGATCCTCTGCAGGCAAGCCACTGGAGGCAGCCTGCCTGCCGCCCTCGTGGTGCCAGCAGAGCGCCCCCCACAGCTGGCCGCCCCAAGCACGAGCATGGCGTGCTGGGGCCTGGAGCCGCCCCTGGTGAAAAGCAACAGACACAACATTGTCTTCTAAGGGAGTACAACAATGTATTGCCCTTTGAGGTTATTAACTAGCTTAAAATGTTGCAAAGAAAATTTATTACAAAATTAAATATTACATCACTTTCATTCCACATGGCCATCTAAGAAATAGTTAAGAATCTCACACATATTCAGATTACAGCTGCAGAAAATAATCTTTTTAGCAATAGGAAACCTCTAAACCAAGTACCTGTTTTAAGGAAAGACAAGAGGCCCTTGGTTTCGCATATAGTCTGAGTCATAGGAGAAAAAAAAGGTGGGATGTAATGTAAGAAGGGTTGGAATGGAAAATAGTAGGGTTGTGCATATAACTGAACACGACAACTATTGTTCCACTGAAGTAATGGATGACTATGAAACCACTAGATTTTCAGCTGTCTCCTGAGTGTTTGTTTTGTTTTTTTTTTTAACATTTTTTTAAAGTACTTCTGAGAAAAAAAACTTCCAGAATATGTGCCAGTAATACAGCTATATTTTGAGAGTAAATGGGATAGAGGGAGCACTGGTTTGCAATGACAGATTAGAGAATGAAAGAATCATCCCCCCATACCCACACCCCACCAAAGAGATTTTTGTAAAGGAAAATCTAGCAATTCAGATTGTGTGTGGGCACAGACAAAACTCAGAAAAGGTAGTGCAATAGAATCAGTGTTAAGGCAAAAAATAATTATCACCTAAAACTCCTCCCACAAACTTATGACTCACCTCCCACTTACTCTGCAATTATGCAAACACTGAATATTTGATAATACCACTGAGTTGGTAAGTAACATTTGCATTACACTGTTAGAAAGAATGATGTATTGTGTAGTGTTTTCTTATCTGTTGGAGGTTGAAGGAAATTCTTGGGTAGATGCAGAAGCTGTCATTGTCAGTGGAAATGTTGTGTGAGCTTTAGGGTACGGTTAGGAGAGGTCCCATAACTTGGCATTTCTGGATTTTAAGGGATTTGTGCTCAGGGGATGTTGCACTTACCAATTGTAATTGCTTTAAAATGTAGTCTTCTTTGTGGAATTTCTCTAGGTAATGACAATCTGTCTTTTTCAAATTTCTACCAGGCACCGTTATTTACAAATGGTTATCTGCAGGGATTCAAGTCCAGATCCTCCATTTTGCAGGCACCATGTCACCAGTAAAATCTGAGTATAGATCAAGCATATCTGGCTTCAGGCAGGTACCTCAAATAGATTCCTCACATCACAAACGGACAATTGAAAGGTTTCTAAACCACCATCCTGACTCATGCTGCTGACATAAAAGGTATGAATGGAGGAGAGAAGGGCATAGCTATGATTCCTCTATAACCCAACTGTGGTTTTGGCATCTTGTTTCAGTTATCTCTTCTCTTATATTGCTTTAATTTGTACCAGGGGAGTAGCCCTGCACACAGCAGCCCCAGGATCAGCAGTGTACAATCTCTCCCCGACTACCAACCTTGTGTGCATTTCAGGGCTGCCCAGATGATTCAGGGGGACTGGGGCAAAGCAATTTTGAGGGCCCCTTCCAGAAAAAAATTGCAATACTATATTCTCGTGGGGGCCCCTGTGGGGCCCAGGGCAAATTGCCCCACTTGCTCCCCTCCACGGGCAGACCTGGGAAAAATAAACCTTCCACATCTCAGCACAAACCCAGTTTTGAGAAAACTTCTTTACAAGGTATCGGTTTTAGCATCAGCTGAGCGGTAAAAGCACTTAAGCCACAAAGGGTTGACAAATATTCAATGAAAACTGTTTTTGGATCGAAGAACTAGGCGTTTTTAATAAGAGCAGAAAAAAAATCATGGACAATGTCGCTTATCACGATCAAAATTATGTTGTTTTTTTTTTAATTGATAAACTGAAATCTAGTTAGCCAAAAACATGAACATGGTTTGAGGTTGTCACAGACTGTGGTGGTCAATTTTGCTGTACAGCTGTTTTGATTGTTTAAACTAGGAACACATAAAACGAAATGATCTGGCTTGAAAATAAAATCCAAAAACTTTAAACACGCCTCAGTTGGTGACCAAATGTCTAGAGCCCATCCAGTCTCAGAATTTTTCCAGTTTTCTGCATCAACACTGCTGGCTTTCCATTGAGACTCATCCATATACTTTGGCTTCTTTTAGGTTAGAACATAAAGAACAGCCATATTGGGTGGTCAAACCAAAGTGTCCATCGTGCGACCGTAATCTGTCTCTGAACAATGGGCCAAATTGCCACAGTGCCGCTAGGATTGCAATCTTAGACGAGGTCATGATTTGTTGAGTGGTCACTGTCATGTACAACATCATCCGCTAGAAGGGAAAGATTTTTTGGCACGAACAGTATTCTAGCCAATTCGTGATGCGCATTATAGTGTCCTTATTGTACCTGACCGTGACAATAGGTAGCCGTCCTTCCTCCGTGATTATCTGACTCATGGATCTCTGTCCTAGATGCTCCGTGGAGTCCCTCAAAAACTGGAGACGGTCTACGTGTGGTTTGTCTTAGCATATAGGATAGCATCATACTCACACAAGTGAGGAGATTTAGCCTTGTTACGAATCTGGATTGAAGCCTGAATGTTTGTAGAAATGATATGTCAAAATAGCACACATGCGTTGGATGACATCCGGTGCTAAAATTAATTAAACCACTAGAGGTTCTCAACCTCTGAGGCTTTGGGACCGTCCTCAGGGTCCGAGGTATTACATGGGGTGCGAGTTTTGTCCGAGCCTCCACCGTCAAACCCCGCTTTGCCTCCAGCATTTAATAATAGTGTTAAATATATAAAAAGTGTTTTCAATTTATAAGGCGGGGTGGCACTCAGTAGATTCATGACTAGTGTGACAAGGTCACCAGGGACAAAACGTTTGTGAACCATTGAATTAACCCTCTGAGACCTCAGGGAAGGGAGGGGGAGTGGGAGGGGTCTCCATTGGCAGGGTTTGGAAGGATATTGCTCTTCTCATGTGATCCCCTCCTATCCGGAATTTTAAATGAACTCAAACTCTCCTGACATGAATCTCCATGGCACTTGAAATTAAAATATTGACTATAATTTGAATTTGAGAAGTGAAAGGATGGTAGCCCTAACAGAAAACCTAACGAGCTTGTCTTCTGCAAGCCCTAAACTGCTGAATGTAAGCTTTAAGGAAATTAAGGAAGTGTGGGCTGCCATCCAACCTGCCCTGCCCCTGTGACCCCCCTGAAGTAAAACACCACTCAGACACCAACTTCTACACCCTTGACTGCTCCTCAAGATCCCCGACCCTGCTCACTTGTCACTACCCCCCCAGAGATCCCACCCAACCACCATCTGGGACCCCCCTGCTCCGTCCCCTTGACTGCCCACCCCTATCTACCCCCCCTCACTGAGTTCTGACAAACCCCCGAATGCACAATCCAACCCCCCGTTTTCTGTCCCTGACAGCCCCCACCTCTGCCCCTCCCTGACTGGCCCCAAGACTCCCCCCCGGCTCACCCGGAGCTCAGCGCGCGCCCTGAACAGCTGCAGCGTGCCTCTCTGGCTCTCTGACTCCCTTCCGCTCAGCCCGGAGCTCTCGCTCTGCCCCTGACCACGCGGCTCTGAGCAGGGCGAGCTCAGGAGGCCCGCCAGATGGACCTGCAGTGGCGCCATGCGAGTAAACGGTGCTTGTTGCGCTAAGCGCTCAGGAGAGGGGCGGAGGTGGGAGCCTCGATCGTTTCTCTGGGGGCCCGTGTGGAGCCCGGGACCTGGGGCAAAATTGCCCCACTTGCCCCCCCCGGGCGGCCCGTGCATTTTGGCCACATCCAGTGATTTTTATCACTGGATATAGTACCTTGGTTATAACAGATAGGTAAGGTTAATGCCTCTTTTACCTGTAAAGGGTAAGAAGTTCACCTAAGCCTAGCTGACAACCTGACAGAGGAACCAATGGGGGAACAGGATGGTTCAAAACGGAAGGAGGGAAGTTTTCTTTGTTAGAGTTTCAGTTTAGCAGAGAGTGAAAAAGATCAAGGAACCAGCATCTTATCAGAGTAGTAAGTTTTAGAAAGGGATAAATAAGTTTATGTTTATTTTCTTTGTAACTTGTCTCGGTACCATTAAGGGAATTATCAAAATTGGGTATTTGGGTATTTTTTGTGTAACTAAGTTTTGCCCAGGGGAACATTCTCTGTGTTTGGAATCTGTTGTCTGTGAGAGTAGCTGGTATGCTAATCTCTCCCAGAGGGTTTTCTTTTACCTTTCCTTCCTTTCATTAAAACCTTTTTCTTAATAACTGATTGATATTTTCCTTGTTTTTAGATCCAAGGGGATGGATCTGGATTCACCAGGAGTTGGTGGGAGAAAGGAGGGGGGATGGTTAATTTCTACTTGTTTTAAGATCCAACTGGTTTGGATCTGTGTTCACCAGGGAATTGGTGAACTACCTCTAGACTACCCAGGGAAAAAGGTAGTACTTGGGGGTGATGCTAGCAATACCAGATCTAAGCTAGTAATTAATCTTCGAAGTGTCCATGCAGGTCCCCACATCTGTACCCTAAAGTTCAGAGTGGGGAAGGAACCTTGACACCTTGATTTTCTGGTTCATCACACAGTATAGATTCTTAATAACCCAGGGGGGGGAAATCTATCAATAACCACCACTAACAACTAATCAGTCAATGTTATTTCATTTCCTGCTGTCAATTCCATACATAAATTACACTGATTTATCTGAATTCTTGTATACTTAATAGTTAGACAAGAATCACTTTAGGAATTCAATAATAAATAATTATTTTATTAACTACCTATAAGACATAACCAATGCCATATATTCTAATTTCAATAAATGTTGTCTACGTTTTTCCTCACACTGTTGAGCAAGTCTCAAAGTTGCTTGCTGGATAGGAAACTGGGGAGCTGGAGCTCCCTGGGATTTCAAGCTCTTGATATCTGTAGAAGTCCCTTTGACTGGCTGCTAGGGAACCAGGTGGCTGGGGGAGGTAGAGCTCGAATTTTTTTTAAAGAGTTTCATTCTTTCAGAATGGGGTTGTTTTTTAAAATGTCCTTCCCACAAAATTTTTCATATATTTGACATTTTCTTTTGATTCAGAATGACATTTGGAGGGGAAATGCACAGACATTTGTGGGACAGAAGTGGCCACCCTGCACCTGAAGCAGGGAGGAGGAGACATTGTCCAGGCTTGCAGGAGGAAGGTAGCATGTTGGGGTGGGTGGTGGGGGACAAGGAGGTCTGAAACTGTTGTAAAAAGGCAGTACATGACTGTTGGCAACAGAGCTGCTGGCATCCTCAATGCTCCTGGTGTAGTGCAAGGGCCAGTCGAGTTCTTTCAGGAGGATGGAGATTTACCTTTTAGACTTGAAGGATAACACGTTTTTTGCCGCTGTAAAAGAGGCCACTGGGAGATGTCTGGGTTTTCTAATTACTGGTGCCTCCTTGTGGTGGATGTCCAGTGCAGATACTCCGTCGGGAAGAAATTGCATGTGGAGCGGGGAAGGTTGGGGATCATATGATTGGTATAGCAAGGAGCCAACCCCCTATCTTATAGACCACCTTAACGGGGATTGATGGTAAGATCCAAACCATGGGTTGGCTAGTGAACGTAGATGAAAAATTAAGATGGGCTAATGAAGCCCCAGGTAGTTATTTGAATGAACATGGAGTTGCCTGCAGTGTACATTTTTATCTGTCGGGTAGTCACAGATATCTAATAATAAAGTTGTGGCCTGATTAAATCCAGATCAAATGTCTCCTGTCCTTTCAGTATAGCTGGACGATTCCCATTCCTGCCCACATTTGTGGTCTAGTTATCTATAAATGATACAGAAGACATGGTGAAACTAAGTGGGTATTGATTAAGCGACACCCAGTAGTGATTCTCACACACACACACACACACATCAATACATCAGTTCAGGATTACATCTATCATGAACATGAAGATGTTGTCTCTCTGGAACAATATGAGTTATTCCAAATGATAATCTGATATAACAAAGATTTCCTTAAATTCGTTAGCACCTATCAACTCTTACCCAGGGGGCAGGGCTACTCAGGAAGACCAGGGTTTGAAAAAGCCTGCTCCTAAGCAACCAGAAGAGCTAACAAACAGGAGCAGCTAATGGGAGTTTTTTGAGCGAGTTCTCGAGGAGAAGGAGTAACGATTACATGACCCTCGGGGTAAGTTTGTTATCTGTAGTGGTTGTGTTTGTGGTGTGCTTCCTGCTTGACTGAAGTACACCATGTCGTCTGTTTATTGGGGGACCATATGCTGAGCCTAGCGGCCTGCTAGGCAAGGCTGAGAGCTTTTTAACGAGGCTTTGATCCCTTAGCCTTTAGCACCCATCAACCGTTAATCAGGGGGAGGGGGCCACTCAGGAAGTTTAAGGCTTTAAAAAGCCCACTCCTAAGTGACCAGAGGAGCTAGTGAACAGGAGCAGCTAACGGGAGCTTTGCAAGGGAGTTGTCCAGCAGAAGGATGAGCAATTACATGACCCTGGGGGTAAGTTTCTTCCTAGTAGTTTGGGTGCTTGTGTTTGTGATGTGCTTGCTGCTTTACTGAAATATACTGCGTGGTATGTTTGTATGGGGGATCATACACTGAGACAGAGTAGTTAGCAAACAGGAACAGCTAACAGAGGAGTTTTGTGAGGGATTTTAGGGGGTAGTGTGGGAGAAGGAACTAGATACACTTAACATTTTTTAAACTTAAAGCCAAAAACACCCCCTGATAAAAACAAAATGTCAACAAAGGAACCAGATGCAGGAGTAAAAATAGAATGCAGGCAGAAGTCCAACAACAGAGTGGGGACTATCCAGTTTATTGCATCCAATGCAGCATGTATAATTACCTGCCTTATGGGCAGACGGTGTATGTGTGCATTCAGAGCAAGGTGTTCCTGGCCCTCATAAACCATGTACAGGCTTTGGAGACCAGAGTGGTTGGACTAGATGAGCTAAGAAAGACAGAGAGGTACATAGATGAGACTTTCTGAGACACAGTAGAATGGTTCCACCCTCGATCTGATAGCCTCTGTGCTGTTGAGGAGAACATGTCTCAATGAAGGAGAACATCCAGCTGGAGCAAAGGGAAACGATCCAATAGTTGAGACTCTCCTTCCAGATGATGTCACGGTATCCTTCCGCACTGATGATACCTCTCCAGGAGACAAAATTCCAGTTATTAGGAAGAGACAGGTAATAGTTATGGGGGATTCAATCATTAGAAATATAGATAGCTGTGTTTGCGATGACCAGGAGAACAGCATGGTGACTTGCCTGCCTAGCGCAAAGGTTGTGAATCACTCAAGACATCTAGATAGACTTATGTGTATTGCTGGTGAGCAGCCAGCAGTTTTTGTTCATGTAGATACCAATGACATAGGAAAGGATAGTAGAGAGTTCCTGGAGGCCAAATACAGGCTGCTAGGTAAAAGATTGAAGTCCAGGACCTCCATGGTAACATTCTCTGAAATGCTTCCAGTTCCATGCACAGGGTCAGTTAGACAGGCAGACCTGCAGGGTCTCAATGCATGGATGAGATAATGGTGTAGGGAGGAGGGATTTAGACTTATTAGGAACTGGGGAAACTTTTCAGAAAGGGGGAGCCTATTCAGGAAGGATGGGCTGCACTGAAACCAAAATGGAACTAGATTGCTGGCACTTAAAATTAAAAAGATCATTGAGCAGTTTTTGAACTAAGGGCTGGGGGAAAGCCGACAGGTGCGGAGGACCACATAGTTCAGAGAAAGACACCCCTCAGCGGAGGATCTGTTAATGGAGATTCTCTAAGTTCTAGTAAGGAGGAGAGAATGGAAGATGATAAAATATAGGTAGGATCTGATGAGAAACAGTCAAATCAAAAAGAGTCCCATTCAATTACATCATGTAATGGCAGACAGCTAAAAAGTAGCAAGTTTTTAAAGTGCTTATATACAAATGCTAGAAGTTTAAATAATAAGATGGGTGAACTAGAGCACCTCACATTAAATGAGGATATAGATATAATATGCATCACAGAAACTTGGTGGAATGAGGATAATCAATGGGACACAGTAATACTAGAGTACAAAATATATCAGAAAGACAGAGTAGGTCATGCACGAGTGGCATTATATGTGAAAGAAAGCATAGAATCAAAAGAAGTAAAATTCTTAAATGAAACAAACTGTACCATAGAATCTCTATGGATATCTATTCCATGCTCTAATAAGAAGAATATAGCAGTGGAGATATATTACTGACCACCTGACTAGGATGGTGATAGTGACTGTGAAATGCTCAATGAGATTGGAGAGGCCATAAAAATTAAAAAAAAACAAAAACCTCAATAATAATGGGCGATTTCAACTATGCCTATATTGTCTGGGTACATGTCACCTTAGGACGGGATGCAGAGATAAACTTTCTTGACATCTTAAATGACTGCTTCTTGGAGCAGCTAGTCCTGGAATCCACAAACAGAGAGGCAATTCTTGATTTAATCCTAACTGGAGCATAGGATCTGGTCCAAGAGGTGAATACAGCTGGACCGCTTGGTAATAGTGATCATAATATAATTACATTTAATGTCCCTGTGGCAGGGAAAACACCACAGCAGCCCAGCACTGTAGCATTTAATTTCAGAAAGGAAGACTGCACAAAAATGAGGAGATTATTTAAACAGAAATTAAAAGATATATCACCAAAAGTAAAATCCCTGCAAGCTGCATGGAAATTTTTTAAAGACACGATAATAGAGGGTCAACATAAATGTATATCCCAAATTAAACAACAACAACAACAAAAAAAAAACATAGTAAAAGAACAAGAAAGTGCCACCATGAGTAAACAGTAAAGTAAAATAAGCAGTGATAGACAAAAAGGCATCCTTTAAAAAGTGGAAGTTAAATCCTAATGAGGAAAATAGAAAGGAGCATAAACTCTGGCAAATGAAGTATAAAAATATAATTAAGAAGGCCAAAAAAGAATTTGAAGAACAGCTAGCCAGAGTCTCAAAAAGTATTAGCAAAGTTTATTTTAAGTACATCAGAAGCAGGAAGTCTGCTAAGCATCCAGTGGGGTCACTAAATGATCAAGATGCTAAAGGAGCACTCAAGGACAATAAGGCCATTGCGCAGAAATTAAATAAATTCTTTGCATTGGTCTTCGTGGCTGAAGATGTGAGGGAGATTCTCAGACCTGAGACGTTCTTTTTAGGTGACATATCTGAGGAACAGTTGCAGATTGAAGTGTCATTAGAGGAGGTTTTGGAACAAATTGATAAACTAAACAGTAATAAGTCACCAGGATTAGATGGTATTCACCCAAGAGTTCTGAAGGAACCCAAACATTAAATTGCAGAACTACTAATTGTAGTTTGTAATCTATCATTTAAATTAGCTTCTGTACCAAATGACTGGAGGATAATGTGACACCAATTTTTAAAAAGGTCTCCAGAGGTGATCCTGGCAATTACAGTCCAGTAAGCCTGATTTCAGTACCAGGCAAATTGGTTGAAACTATAATAAATAACAAAATTGTCAGACACAGATGAAAATAATTTGTTGGGAAAGTGTCAACATGGTTTTTGTAAAGGGAAATCAAGTCTCACCAATCTACTAGAATTCACTGAGGGAGTCAACAAGCATGTGGACAGGGGGATCTGGTGGATATAGTGTACTTGGATTTTCAGAAAGCTTTTGTCAAGTTCCCTCATCAAAGTCTCTTAAGCAAACTAAGCTGTCATGGGATAAAAGGAAAGGTCCTCTCATGGATTGGTAACTGGCTAAAAGATACAAAACAAAGGGTAGGAATGAATGGTCAGTTTTCAGAATGGAGAGAGGTAAATAATGGTGTACCCTAGGGATCAACATATTCATAAACAATCTGGTAAAAGGGGTAAACAGGTGGAAAAATTTGCAGATGGTACAAAACTACTCAAGATATTTAAGATCCAAGAAGTCTGTAATGACCTACAAAAGAATCTCTCAAAACTGGGTGACTGGGCAACAAAATGGCAGATGAAATTCAGTGTTGATAAATGCAAAGTAATGCACATTGGAAAACAATTGCAACTCTACATAAAAAATTATGGAGTCTAAATTAGCTGTTACATCTCAAGAAAGATATAATTCTCTGAAAACATCCATTCAATGTGCAGCAGCAGTCAAAAAAGTGAACAGTATGTTGGGAATCATTAAGAAAGGGATAATTAATAAGACAGAAAATATCATATTTCCTCCATATAAATCCATTGTATGCCCACATCTTGAATAATGTGTACAAATATGGTCATCCCATCTCAAAAAAGCTATATTGGACTTGGAAAAGGTACAGAAAAAAATTACCAAAATGATTAGGAGTATGGAAGAGCTTACATATGAGGAAAGATATGAGGGGACTGGGAGGTTTCAGCTTGGAAGAGAAACAACTAAGGGGGTATGATAGTGGTCTATAAAATGGAGTAATTAAATAAGGAAGTGTTATTTATCCTTTTCATAACACAAGAACTAGGGGTCACCAAATGAAATTAATAGGCAGCTGGTTGAAAGAAACAAAAGGAATTTTTTTTTTACTTAATGCACAGTCAACCTGGGGAACTCCTTGCCAGAGGATGTTGTGAAGGTCAAGACTATAAAAGAGTTAAAAAAAAAGATAAGTTCATGGACGATAGATCCATCTGTAGCTATTAGCCAGGATGGGCATGGATGGTGTTCCTAGCCTCTGTTTGCCAGAAGCTGGGAATGGGCAACAGGGGATGGATCACTTCATGATTACCTGTTCCGTACATTCCCTCTGGAGCATCTAACATTGGCCACTGTCAGAAAACAAGATACTAGGCTAGGTGGACCTCTGTTGTTAACGAGTAAGGTGGTTTTTATATTACCTGCTACTATAAAGAATATCACAGAGAACCACTGTCTGTAGTTCAGAAACAACCCATTGACAGATGAACACGTGAACAAAATTGTAATCTGTTTGCTTAATTATGAACCCATGTATGCTTGTTGCAATCGGCACCTTCTTTGGTGAAAAGACCCAACGAAAATTAAAGATGTCTAGATAGTCTAGATACATCAGGACTGGGGTCCTCTCAGTGCTGTAGAAAATCACACCTGAAGAGGTTACCCTCTAGGTCAGGGGTTGGCAACCTCTGGCATATGGCTCATCAGGGTAAGCACAGTTTGTTTACCTGCTGTGTCGGCAGGTTTGGCTGATTGCGGCTCCCACTGGCTGCGGTTCACCATCCCAGGCCAATGGGGGCAGCTGACCCCTGCTGTAGGTCACTGACCATTCAAAAACTTCTCATTCAAAAACTAAGTGAGTTTTGGTTACTTAGAGATGGTGAGAACTTTCCAAATTTTGAATTTGACAATATATTTTGTAGAAATTTCAAACTTAGTTGAAAAAAATGGGTCAGACATTTATGCATTTCTGATGATATTCCTCTCCATTTTATGGCCAGCCCTATGATTAACTTCACAAACTATGAGTGGTCCTGCAGAATTAAATGGGACAATTCACCATTGATACCAGTCATCTCTGTGTTCTTAGGGAACCAGGGTGCAGTATCCAGCCTGTCTGACTCGTGAAGGACACCACCCTCCAGCCTTTGCTTGAACCAAAACTGATCAAAGGAAAGACTTACAGAAAGCAATGAAAAAGCAGTTGGAGACCTAACTCCACCCTGAAAAGTGTGACAGGATTAAGGCATCTCCCCTAGCCTCATCTGCATCACAGATGGGACAAGGAAGCATCTCCATTAGCATACAGAATGGAGAACAGAGAGTCCAAGGTAAGAACCTCACTGAACTCTGATACCACGAAAGCAGGGAAACACTGCATCATGGGGGATCTCTGCTCCAGATGTTAATGAACCTATGTCTGCACTCAACCAGCTCAGCAGTTATCTGACCAATTCTAATAATTAATCCTTGACTGATATCCAAAATACTGAAGCTGCCTAACTGCATTGTGAGCTATCTTGAAGGAACACCACCCATAGCCAGGAATGATCAGTTCCTATTGTCTAGCCTAAAGAAAACCCTTGAGTCATTGGTTTACCCATTAAATAAATCAAGTGTTTTCCCTTGAACCATTATTGTTTCCCTACAAAAACTGCTACCCACATTTAAGTAAGTGTTCTGATGCCTGGATTCAAACTCTGCATCAGTTCCACTGGGACTTCATCTTTTCCTGACTGATTGTGCTGGGGGCTCTGCCTATCTCCAGCACTCAGGACCCTGAGCTACCACCATCACCTGGAAACCCTGACCAATTCAAGCTTCATGGGGTGGTGAGACCCCAGTTGTCTCTCTCTCTCTCTCTCTCTCTCTGTTTTCTTTTCTACCTCAGGTATAATTTTTTGGATCAGGTATAGTTTTGTATATATGACTTTTGTCATCTTTAATAAGGTAACTGTTATGTTAGTTTAGGCTCTCCTTGTGTGGTTATCGCTATTATTCAATAAATAACTTTTATGGTTACACTAGTTGCTTCCCTCCCTCTTTCTCTGAACTTTACTCTTTTGTGTTTTTGGCTTCCCCATTTACTCTGCAGCGACGCTTCTCTTACCTAAGCTAAAGATCCTGGTGGCACGCAAAAATACTGTGGGGTTTGCTCATCAAGTGGGTTACTCCCAGAACAATTGTAACGTGAAAGTGGGGATAGGGTCATGCTGAACCTGTGACATACGAGGGTGGCAGCTTGGAAGTGCTGCTTGACCCAGAGTACTGAGTCCAGGGTCATATAAGGGTGGCAACTTGAAAGTGCTGCTTGACCCAGTCTGCTGGGATGCCAGACAGTGCACACGTGACAAGCCATCGGCATTACCGTGACGGCTCTCTGCTCTGTGGTGCACACGGAACTGGAAAGGTTGGAGGGATAAGAACTACCTAGCCACCCTTGTGTTCTTCTCCTTGTTCCACTGCATCCATTGAAGAGGGGCATGGTCGGTCATGAGGACAAATCTGTGCCTGAGCAAGTACTAGCGCAATGCTTCCATGGCCCATTTTACGGCGAGGCACTCTCTCTCCACCACTGCATATTTTTGTTCCCTCGGAAGGAGTTTCCTACTGAGGTAGAGAATTGAGTGTTCCTCCTCCCCTACCATCTGTGATAGAATGTCCCCCAATCCTACTTCTGATGCATCTGTCTGCAGGATAAATTCATTGGTGAAATCAGGGGCTATCAGTACAGGATTACTGCAGAGGGCAGTCCGTAGGTCTGTGAATGCTTCGTCTGCTGCGTCAGACCATCTCACCAGATCAGGTCCACAGGCTTTCACTAGGTCTGTCAGGGGGCTTGCCCTTGTGACAAAGTAGGGGATAAATCGTCAGTAATACCCCACTACACCTAGGAATGCCCGGACTTATTTCTTGCGACGTGGTCGGGGCCAATTTTGGATGGCCTCCAACTTGTTCACTTGGGGTTTTACCAGACCTTTTCCCACAATGTAGCCAAGATATTTGGCCTCTGTAAAACCTACAGTGCACTTGGCAGGGTTTTCTGTAAGGCCAACTCACCTGAACGTAACAAGGACTGCTTCCACCTTCTCTAGGTGGGTTTCCGAGTCTGGGGTATGAATGACCACGTAGTCCAAGTAGGCAGCAGTATAACTGCTATGCGGGCATAATAGCTTGTCCATGAGGCGCTGGAAAGTAGCTGGGGCCCCATGTAGTCCAAAATAGAGGACAGTATATTGAAAAAGACCCTCTGGTGTAGAGAAAGCAGTCTTTTCCTTTGTGTCTTCCGCAAGGGGAATCTGCCAGTACCCCTTTGTCAAGTCTAGGGTAGTCAAGTACCAGGCATTCCCCAGACGGTCCACTAGCTCATCTGTGCGAGGTATGGGGTATGTGTCAAACTAAGATACTTCGTTTAGTCACCGGAAGTCATTGCAAAACCTTGTGGTGCCATCAGGTTTGGGCACCAGCATGACTGGGCTGGACCAGTGACTATGGGATTCTTCGATGATCTCGAACTCCAGCATTTTTTTTACTTCTGCTTTTATTTCCTCCCTTTTGGCCGCTGGCACTCAATAGGGCCTCATTGTTATTCTGGCCCCAAGGTTCGTGACAATGTGGTGATATGTCTCGGTTGTTTTACCCGGTTTTGTCGAGAACACATCTTGGTTCCAGAAGATCATCTCAGACACCTCACTCTTCTGGTCTAGTGTTAAATCAGGGGACACTCTCACCTGTTTGGAAGGCTTGTTTTCCTGGGTTAGTTCTTTTTGGACAGTTATGCATGCCTCTTGTGCATGCCAGGGTTTCAAAAGGTTGATGTGATAAATCTGTTTTTGTTTTCTGCGTCCTGGCTGCCGCACCTTGTAGGTTACTTCCCCCATGGGTTCAATCACCTCATAGGGCCCTTGCCATTGGGCCAGAAGCTTGCTTTCTGCCGTGGGTACCAACACCATCACCCGATTCCTGGTTGGAACAGTCAGACTTTTGCCTGGCAATTGTAATAGGTTCTCTGGGCCTCCTGTGCCTTTTCCAAATGTTCCCGTATACTAGGAGTGACATGGGCTATCCGGTCTCACATCTGTATTACATGTTCTATTATATTTCTCCCCTCATTGAGTTCCTCTTCCCAAATCTCTTTGGTGATATATAGCATGCCGCAAGAGTGACGTCCATATAATAACTCAAATGGGGAAAACCCAGTTGAGGCCTGAGTTACCTCCCGGATAGCGAACATAAGGTAGGGCAGTAGGATGTCCCAATCCTTCCTGTCCTGACTTACCAAGTTTCTTATCATAGGCTTGAGGGTTCGATTAAACCTTTCTACCAACCCATCAGTCTGAAGTTCTCAGGGTATGTATATGGAGCAGTGTACAGAGGTCCTTCATTAGCTTTCACATAAATGGGGTTCCTTATTCTGTTAATATCTCCTTTGGTAGCCCCACTCAGGCAAAGATCCCCACCAGCTCTTTGGCTATCGTTTAGAGACTGTGTTCCGCAGGGGGATGGCTTCTGGGTAGCGATTAGCATAGTCCAAAACAACAAGTATATATTGGTGGCCCTGAGCCGTCTTCTCCAGGAGTCCATGGCTATTCGCTCAAAGGGGACCTCTATGATGGGAAGGGGTACTAAAGGTGCCCTTAGGTGGG
The DNA here is from genome assembly GCF_003597395.2 of Chelonoidis abingdonii. Classification (NCBI taxonomy): domain Eukaryota; kingdom Metazoa; phylum Chordata; order Testudines; family Testudinidae; genus Chelonoidis; species Chelonoidis abingdonii. Next base: position 285,759,294 of record NC_133769.1, on the reverse strand, counting down.
GACGGGGACTGTGCAGTTGACACTCCGGGCAGGACGCACAGTACCTCCACACTTCTTCATGTACTCCGGGCCAGAAGAACCGTCGTAGGACTCGTGCCAGGGTCTTCTCTACCCCCAAGTGCCCCCCCAAAAGATGACTATGAGCAAGACTTTGTCCCTGCCAGCAGGTGTATGGGATCTTGGGGAGCAATTACCACACAGGTGGGGTGCAAAATAAACTTTATTAAGAAAATGCAAAAAACAGGGAAAATTCAATAGTGAGGGGTATGGGGTTTGTTAAGGTAGACAATTGGGGAGGGGTTTCTTTTAGCAAATAGTATAGGGGGTTTCATAGTGGGGATACAAGATAAAATTGGGGTAAATACAGTGAACCACGTACACTACAATTAACACTGAAGTTATAAATGTAACAAGTAGCTAACAATTTCTATATAAAAGGGGTGTCACAGCAGCATATGCCAACTAAAATTATGGAAAATGTGGTAAGTAACACTAGGTAAAAGTTGTTACAGTGGTATAAATGTAAAATGTGAGGTGTGTTAGAGAGAAAAGAGTAACCAATGGGTTTTAGCTAGACTTCAGTATATACAATTGAGGTTTGGGGTAATAGGAAGAGTGGGAGGAAGGGATTAAAAAGGAAAGAAGAGAGAAGAGCTTCAGGAGACAGAGAGCAGGCCAGGCTGCATTTTAACAGCAGAGAGACTGAGGGGTATGGGGTGACTGGAGAGCTCGGTGGGGGCAGCAAGGAACACAGCATTAACCACAACTAACAGAAACAGCAAAATCTTATCTATGGACCTAAACTTAACCAAGACTAACCCAATTAGAAGTTAACAGAACACGAATGCCAACAATTTTTAAACCTAACGTACACGTAACAACAATACAAACATATATCTCCTAAACCTCAACTTAACCCCAGCTAGCTGGTGCTGGTAAAGATCTGGTGCCTGGGAGAAAGAGAGAGCAGCTAAGATAAAATAAAAGTATAGAAATATTCAGCAGAAAGTCACAAGAGGTGATTCTTACCACGCCCAAAGGAAGCAGCAGAGGTAAAAGATAGCAGCAAATCATCAGAAGGCTGGTACAGCTCAAAATAATCAGCGAGATCTCCTCGAAGAGCACAATTCGTTCTATCCGTGGGGGGGGGTGTTCAAAAAAACGGGGGTACGCTCAAAAAATAAAAACGAGAAGCGGTAGAAGGACCCCGCCAGAACCCTGCCTGATAGACCAGAGCAGCAATCGCAGGAAACCTTTTTGAATTCTGAATCAGAAAATGTCTGCGTTTTTAAGGGCAAACTTTAGCAGTTTCCCCACCAGTACTTTTGATTGGCTTCAGAGGCAGGGGAAAGAGGAAAAAAAAAAAGCATGTGACACAGAGACATGTCTAGGCAGAGTCCTGTCAATAGGTGACATCAGAAAGGACATGAAGGCATAATGACATCATGCCCAGGAACCTTAAAAAAACAATAGCCATTGTCAACTGGACATTGTCCACCTACACCGAGCCCAAGGTTTAACATGGTGATTACACAGGATACACTTTGAACAGGGCAGTGGTCCCACTTAGCACAATTGGCCATCCCTTTGAAAAGGGCAATGGCTCTTGGTAAACAACTTTAAGGGGCCCTGCTAAACAACTTAACAGCCAGGGAGGGGAGGCCACAGGAGAACAAAAACAAAATGGAGTATGGGGAACAGACAGACTTAATACAGCGTTCTGGTGTTTTTGAGGTACTAAGATCTGCTGTACCTTCTGCCCCAGTACTGGTGCAACCCAGTATAAGAGATTCTTCTTTATTATGAAGTAGGATCCTGGTCCCTGGGTTCTCCCTTCCACAGGGACCCCATCTATTTCAGTCACCTCCTTCCTAATGTTGTTGTACCTTGGGTCTTCGGCCTGGTCCCGTCCAAAATTTCCTCTCCCGGGGCTAATCTGCCCAAAATCTAGGGGCCCAGTCTCTGTTGCCTCTACTGGTTCAGAAGCGTTAGGGTGGGGGTCAAACTCAGGTGCTTCTCTGTCCTGGGTGGCCTTTTCAGCTGCTCGGGTCCGCCTACCTATGAGAGTGACCCTCTGGCTTTGGGCCAATATTCGGATTCCTAAGGCCTTAGCTGCCCTCCTTTCCCTTTTCGACTTTCTACCCTGTCTGGGAACGGAAAATAAATCTGGAGATATTTCAGAGAAGAATGGGGGTTGACAGTCTACTGTGGATGCCTCAGTAACTTCCGGGTTTCCCTCTTTCTCCAATCCTCCTACTGGGGGTAAGTCTCTAAACCCTGGGAAGTCCCTCCCTATGAGCACCGGGTATGGGAGTTTAGGGACTACACCTGCTGCTACCTCAGTAGTGTTTCCCTGAATCTCAATTTTTACTGGGATGGTGGGGTAATAACCAACTGTCCCATGAATGCCTGTTATCCCCGTATGCTTAGCCCGCAGCAGCTGACTACACTTCACAAGCTTCCCTGTGACAAGCGTGATAGAACTCCCTGAATCAACTAGTGCTCTCGTCTCTATCCCAGACAAGGTTGAATGAAGGCTGCTCTTCTCTGTTAAAAATGAATATGGGATGCTTCCTATATTCAACATTTTTGTTCTTTTCAATAGCCTTTTACCTACCTGAAAGTTCTCTTGTCCAGTGTAGCCTTCTTATACCAACTGCTGCAATGGCCTACGAACTGCTCTAGCTCATGTTGGGAACTGGACTAGCGCATAATTCAGACAAGCATAAAAATGGTTTAAAGACACCTTTGCCTCTCCCCACTTCTCACCCTCTGCATGGAGCCCAGCTCAATCAGATGGAAAGTTCTGATCCCCAAAGTAATAAGCCCTGCATTGATTACTTTGCCTTGGACATGTCTGCGGTACTAGATGCACAACAGTAGAACATATGATAAAGAACTTTGTGGTCTCTCTTTTAATCACTATGTCTTTAGGGTGTATTTTTCTTTTTCTTCATTCACTTTTTCTCTCTTTAATTAAATCATCAACTGATAAGAGTTAAACATGGATAAGAAACTCTTTTTAGCTGAAAGCATTTAGTATATTGTACACTTCATAAATACTCAAAGAGAAGAAGTTGGCAACTGTGCTTATCAATTAGTAGTGCAAGGTTATGAAAAATGCTGTAAAAATAATAACATAAATGAAATTGTTTTGCAAATGCCATGAAGAGGTACATTTTCTGTGGGTGGATAGCATGCTTAATTTTCTGCATTCATCAGTGAAAAAATAAATCTTGCAAGTAACTTTCGTTTATTTAGTTTAAGAATGAAGTGCTAAGTAATTCTGAGAACTTATCCAATGTGAAAATAAATATTACAGAATATTTTACATTTGCTTAGCTCCTTTCATTTTACAAGATAATATAGAGTTTCACAAACTTTACCTGGCAGAGAAGTGCAGCTATCTCGATCTTTTAACAATAAATGTCAATGGAGCACAAAACCATCATCACAATATTTGAAAGCTAATAGACATTTCAGAATTCCTTTTAAAAGACATGCTATTTGTTTTCAGTGTTCTCTCTTGTCCTATTATTCATAAATAGGACTATGTTTTAGTCACAAATATTTTTAGTAAAAGTCATGGACAGGTCATGGTTAGTAAACAAAAATTCCTGGACCATGACCTGTCCATGACTTGTTCTATATATCCCTAACTAAAACTTGGGCTGGGAGGCCAGAAGTGCTCTAGGAGGGGCAGTCTGGTGGTGCTGGGAGTGCTGGGGGGATGGCTTAGGACCCACCACTGGTGCTGGTGCGGAGGCTGAGTGGCGCCGCATGGCCCAGGACCCTACTAGTGCTGGGGCAGGACGAACAGTTATGTGCGGCCCAGGACTCCCACTGGTGTTGGGCGGGGGGCAGGCAGCAGTGGGCAGCCTGGGACCTCTGCTCGTACTGGGGGGAAGAAGGTTGGCGGGGCTGGCAGTCTCCCTACACGGCTCTGCACAGCTCTCTGGAAGCAGCTGGAATGTTCCTGCATATCCTAGGGGGAGGGGAAGCTGGGGGGCTCCCCGCACTGCCCCTCCCTTAAGTTCCAGCTCCATAGTTCCCATTTGCTGGGAACCACAGCCAAAGGGATCCGCGGAGGCACCGTCTGCAGGTGCGGGAACAGCATGGAGTCCTTTGACCCCTCCTTCTAGGAGCTACAGGGACATGATGGCCACCTCCGGGGAGACCCCAAAGGTAAGCACTGCTCCGCACCCCAAACCTCAGTTTTGAACCCCCTCCCACACCCTAATGGTCCTAGCAGTGGCTGGTGTGATTTGCTCCAAAGCTGCCTGATCTGCTCGGGCAGCCCCAAGCTACCCACACTGGCCGCTGCAGAAGTCATGGAAGTCATAGAAAGTCACAGAATCCATGACCTCTGTGACAGACACGCATCCTTATTCATAAAATGACCCTCTGGACTTTGTTCAGCCAAAACTCCCATTGATTTTCTGGGAATTTTGCATTTGCAAATACAGCAGGGTTGGACTCCATCTGAAAAGTACTTTTTAGCTCTCTTAAGCATATGTTTAATTTTTAGGACATGTGTAGTCTCACTGAAACCAATGATACACAAAAATGAGGCTATTCGTGTGGGAGGCTAAGGCCTGATCTACACTATAAGGTTAGGTCAAATCATACTGCTTTAGGTCGATTTTTTTAATGAATGCTTCTACACAACCAACCCCATTCTGCTGACCTAAAGAGCTCTTAAAATTGACTGCTGTACTCCTTCCCGAAGAGGGGAGTAACACTAATATCATAGAATCATAGACTATCAGGGTTGGAAGGGACCTCAGGAGGTCATCTACTCCAACCCCCTGCTTAAAGCAGGACCAATTCTCAACTAAATCATTCCAGCCAGGGCTTTGTCAAGCCTGATCTTAAAAACCTTTAAGGAAGGAGATTCCACCACCTTTCTAGGTAACCCATTCCAGTGCTTCACCATCCTCCTAATGAAAAAGTTTTTCCTAGTAGCCAACCTAAACCTCCCCCACTGCAACTTGAGACCATTACTCCTTGTTCTGTCACCTGCTACCACTGAGAACAGTCTAGATGCATCCTCTTTGGAACCCTCTTTCAGATAGTTGAAAGCAGCTATCAAATCCCCCCTCATTCTTCTCTTCTGCAGACTAAATAATCCCAGTTCCCTCAGCCTCCCCTCATAAATCATGTGCTCCAGTCCCCTAATCATTTTTCTTGCCCTCTACTGGACTCTTTCCATTTTTTCCACATCCTTCTTGCAATGTGGGGCACAAAACTGGACACAATACTCCAGAGGAGGCCTCACTAATGTCAAATAGAGGGGAATGATCACGTCCCTCGATCTGCTGGCAATGCCCCTACTTGTACAACCCAAAATGCTGTTAGTCTTCTTGGCAACAAGGGCATACCCTTGACTCATATCCAGGTTCTCGTCCACTGTAACCGCCAGATCCTTTTCTGCAGAGCTGCTGCCTAGCTACTCGGTCCCTCGTCTGTAACAGTGAAAGGGATTCTTCCCTCCTAAGTGCAGGACTCTGCACTTGTCCTTTTTGAACCTCATCAGATTTCTTTTGGCCCAATCCTCTAAATTGTGTAGGTCCCTCTGTATCCTATCCCTACCCTCCAGTGTATCTACCACTCCTTTCTGTTTAGTGTCATCTGCAAACTTACTGAGGGTGCAATCCACTCCATCCTCCAGATCATTAATGAAGATATTGAAAAACACCAGCCCCAGGACCAACCCCTGGGGCACTCCGCTTGATACTGACTTCCTACTAGACATGGAGCCTGTTGACCCCAATGATCTATCCAGCTTATAGTCCATTCATCCAACCTATACTTCTTTAACTTGCTGGCAAGAATACTGTGGGAGACCATATCAAAAGCTTTGCTAAGTTAAGGAATAACACGTCCACTGCTTTCCCCTCATCCACAGAGGCAGTTATCTCCTCATAGAAGGCAATTAGATTAGTCAGGCATGACTTTCCGTTGGTGAATTTGTGCTGACTGTTCCTGATCACTTTTCTCTTCTCTAAGTGCTTCAGAATTGATTCCTTGAGGACCTGCTCCATGATTCTTTCCAGTGACTGAGGTGAGGCTGACTGGCCTGTAGTTCTCTGGATCTTCCTTTTTCCCTTTTTTAAAGATGGGCACTACATTAGCCTTTTTCCAGTCATCTGGTACATCTCTGATTGCCATGAGTTTTTAAAGATAATGACCAATGGCTCTGCAATCACATCCGCCAACTCATTTAGCACCCTCAGACACAGTGCATCCAGCCCCATGGACTAGTGCTCATCCAACTTTTCTAAATAATCCGGAACCACTTCTTTGTCTGCAGAGAGTTGATTGCCTCCTCCCCATACTATTGGCATTTCAACATCTCCAATGGTAAATTTCCAGTCTGGGAAGAAAGATCCTTCTTTCAGCTTTCTAAACTGCCCAGAGTTTCAAAAGACAGAAGCATTATGCACCTTTCCCAACCATCCCACCTTGATGTTCGTGAAATGGCCCTTGTGATCCACCAGTGCTTGCAACATCATTGAGAAATACTCCTTGCAGTTTATGTGATCTTTGGCAAGGTGGTCTGGTGCCAAGTTAGAGATATGCATTCCACCTATCACCTCACCACTGTTACGGAACCCCATTGCAGCAAAGTCATCCACTATGCCCTGCACATTTCCCAGAGTCACTGCCCTTCTTAGAAGAATGGTATTGATTGACCTGGCTACTTGGATCACGGCAGCCCCCACAGTAGATTTGCCCACTATGAATTGATTCGGACTGACAGGTAGCAGTCAGGCATCCCAAGCTTCCACAGGGCTATCACCTCTTGCTTCTCAGCTGTCAGGGCAAGTCTCGTCTTGGTATTCCTGCGCTTCAGGATGTGGGCAAGCAATTCACACTGTTCCATGAAAGTGGCCTTACGCATGCAAAAGTTTTGCAGCCACTGGGAATCATCCCATACCTGCAACACTATGCAGTCTCACCAGTCAGTACTTGTTTGCTGGGCCCAGAATTGGTGTTCCACTTTATTAACATGTCCCAATGCTGTCATGATATCCCAATTGCCACATCCTGTGCTTTCAGGAACTTCTGTGTCCATATCCTCCTCACAATCTTTCTCATGCTGGCGGCTCCTAGCTAGGATCTGCACATACTGCAGGATAATGCACAAAATGTTTGCAATGCTCACAAAAGCATTGTGCAGCTGAGCGGGCTCCATGCTTGCCATGCTATGGCATCTGCACGGATAATCCAGGAAAAAAGGTCCAAAATGTTTGTTTGCAGTTGCTTTCAAGGAGGAAGGGAGGGAGGGGAGACTGACAACATGTACCCAAAACCACCTGTGACTATATTTTTGCCCCATCAGGCACTGGGATCTTAACCCAGAATTCCAACGGGCAGCGGAGACTGTGGGATAAATACCTACAGTGCACTACTCCGTGAATCGATGCTAGCCACAGTATTGAGGAGGCACTCCACCAACCTAATGCACTTAGTGGGAACATGCACGATCAACTGTATAAAATCAGTTGCTAAAGACTGACTTCTATAAAATCGACCTAATTTCATAGCGTAGACATGCCCTAAGGGTCTAGTAATGTTTCAATACTAATACTGTTCAAAAATAATTTGGTGGTGGTGGTGGTGGCTTTTTGGACGAAGGGGTTTTGGAGGAGAGGATAGGGAGTCCCAGGAACCTCCTGGAAAAAAACAAATAAACAAACAAAAGCCATGAGTCCCTACTGTGATGTCACAGAAGGCACTTCCTTTATGGAGGACAAAAAGAGCATCTCTTCTGACATGGGGTTCAAAGGCACAGCCAATTGCAGGGAATAAAGAACCTAGGGCACCATTTGGAGGAAGGAATGAAGAAGTTCAGAGGCTAGGCCGTTTTAGCCATAGCATACTCCAACATCCCTCCCTACTCCAGCCAAGCAAGTCTTTTAGAGTGTGCCTGTTCCCTCCTTTCTAGTTTGATATTATGAATTGGGCCACTAATAGCAGAGCAGAAAGTTGGTGGAGGAATTCTCTGATCTTACATATGCCTGACACCCTGCAGAGAACCCTACAGAAGAAACCAGAGTCAGATTTGGATTCCAGTGGCAAAAAGGCTGAGAACAACTGAAGTAGATAACCTAGCATATGTATTCCATCACCAAGGCTGAAATCCATGAAGGGATTTAGGTGTTGCACTGCCAAGCATTACAAGGGCTAACTTTGAAGTACTTAGAAAATCAGAGGAACAATGCTGCAATCCACAAAGCCAAGTTATGTGCCTAAACTCCCTGTACAAAGAATAGGGAGTGTTAGGCATCTAAGAATGGGATCCACAAAAACTAGCACACTAGCTGATGGTAGACACTAACGCTGTAAGCCCAACCCCTTTCTCAGAGATTGACACTTCAGCCCAAGCTGTAAGGGGGGTGCTTAGTTTTGCTAATGATCCATTAATGGGAACTCTTCTTCTGGTTTAATTGCTTGTGGGAACGAGTTAGACACCTGTCTCATTCCAGGAAGTGCTGCTGCCCACCTCATAACTTTTAGCCCGATGGTCAGAGTACTCACCTGGGATGTGGAAGATCCACATTTAATTCCTCGTTCCCTAGCAGAAAGGGAGAAAGAAGATCCCCAGTTCAGATCCTCTCTCTCAAGAGATTGGTCTAACAACTGGGCTCTGGAATATTCTGATGCAGCGTCCCTCAGTCTCTCTTGTTGAAGCTATTCCACTGTGGATAAATAAAGAGCAACTGAAGCAGAAGGTCTTGACCCTGGGTATCCTGCCCCTCAGTTGGATGCCTTGCTCTATTACTTTCTTGCTCTTTCTTGCTCTAGTACTCTCATTATTTATCTGTCCCTGCCCGCAGGTATATGGGATCTTGGGGAGCAATTACCACACAGGTGGGGTGCCAATTTTGTCCCTGCCAGCAGGTATATGGGATCTTGGGGAGCAATTACCACACAGGTGGGGTGCCAATTAATTTCTTTATTAAAGGAAAAAGGAAGTGGTGGGAATTTAACAATGACATACGATGGGATGGGGTGTATAGGGTGTTTACAATAGACAATAATGGGGGGTCTCTTTATTGAACAGTGTAGGGAGTTCTAACAGTGGGGACAGTAAGTGGGGTTCAGCACAATGCGATACAGTACAGTCAATAAGCAACTCAGCTTTATATAGGAACAAATCTAGATACAGTGTGGAATGCAAAATGTACCAAAAAGAATGCAATGTAAAATGGTAGCTTCTATATAAAATGGTCAAAATCTCAGATAGAATGTATTAAGTGTTAATAGCTTTATACACATGTAACACAATGGCATCGATGCAAATACAAAGTATATCAGAAAAGTGGAGGCAACCAATGGGGTGTATAACCACAAGTAAAATGTGAATCACAGTGCAATGATACAATATGATGATAAGTGAAATTATGCAAGTAACAGTATAAAAGAAATTAATGACTTAATTTGTGAGGCTGTGATAGCAGATAATCTGCAACAGTGTACCTAAAGGCTGGATCCAGAAACAGGAGTGGGGAGGGGAGTGAATGATCAGTGGCAACTGTTGAGAGGAGAGTGCAGCTGCAAGTGGCAAGAGACTCTGAAGCCCTGCGGGGTGAAGCCCCAGCAGTTCCTCAGGAGCCTGCTGCTGGACGTACGGGAGACAAGAGCAGCTGGAGCGCGCTTAAGGGGAGTATGGGAGCAGCAAGAGGGGAGGCGCTGAACGTGCAAGCGATGAGAAGGCACATGGAGAATGGGGGAGATGGCTGAGGGAAGAAACAGGTTGCAGCAGTGGAGAGCACTTCAGGGAAGTTGCGGAGCAGCAGGGTGAAGACAAACGGAGCAGTGTGATGTGTGATCTTCGGTAGGGAAGGGGCAACGGAGAAGTGGGAGCATGAACACAGGGGATACAGGAGAGGCACAGAGAAGTGTAAAGAAGAGCTAGAGGGAGGTTTAAGCAACAAGCGGACACCCCCTCCAAAAAAGCAAAGACGTAGCAAGGGTTTGGGAGTTTAGAGGGTGATGCAGACGCAAGGAGAAAAGCAGCAAAGAGTTGGGAAGTTCGGGGAGAGTGAGATACGGGGGGAAAAGTAGCAAGGGTTACAACACGGAGACTCGGAGAAGTACACAGAGGGGGAGATTGGAGCGGGGGAAAAACAGACATGGGAAAGTCAGGGAAAGATCGGGACAGTGGGAAGACAAATTCAAACAGCAAAACCTTATCTATCATCTAACTTAATCAAAATTTATATAAAATGACAAGCAGCTTATACAAAGTAACAAACAGGTACGAATACAACCAGGCAATGGCTTTTTAAATCTATCTTAACCAACAACTAGGCAAAAACAAAATACAACATTCTAAGCAAAACTATAACAAGCAACTATACGGAGCACAAAACAGCAAACTATAGCAAGGCAGGTGAAACTTACAAGCACTACAATCTTAGCAAACTATGACTTATTAAAAATAAAAAGCAAAACCTATGGTGCACCTGATGCTATGGGGAAGTCACAGAGGGCAGAGTGGTATGTGCCAGGATACAGCTCCCAAGGCAGCCCCCAGGGAAGCCAAGGATGGTGGCTGCAGCAGTGGATACAGCTGAAAGCAGTGAGCCCCGAAGCAAAGCCCACAGGAGCAGAGCTTAGTGGCGGCACAAATTATTTTTAGCGGCAAAGTGCCGCAGAGTTTAAGAGAGGTTTTAAGACACAGACCAAGATTTAACTTGAGTCTGTGTGCTGGGGAAACAGAGCCAGCGGCTAAAATAATAAATAAAAGTATAGAAAGTTTCACAGAGGGATTCTTACCAGTCCCCAAGGCAGCAGCAAAGGCAGAAGCAGCAACAACATCAGAAGAAGCAAGGAGGGCTCGGTACAGTCTCGATAATTGGGAGATCTCTCAGGCAGCAATTCGATCTTCATGGGAGGGGGTTAAAAAAAGGGGTACGCTCAAAAATAAAATGAGAGCGGAGAAAGGACCCCTCAGAACTCCTGGCTGATCAGACCAGGCAGCAATGCAGGAACCTTTCGATGTTGTTTCAAAATGTCTGTTTTTAAGGCAAACTCAGGCAGTTTCCCACCAGTAATCCTGATAGGCCTCCCTCTGTCACAGGGAGGGGACACAGGGAAAACTGCAGGTGAGCTCAGTGACGTGCCTGGGCAGAGTCCTGAACAATAGGTGTGAGTTCACACCTCAGGACTCAAAAGCACATGAGGCCTATGACTCATGCCCAGGATCTCAAAAACACATTGGTCTTGCAGCTCTGGACATTGCCTACCCTACACAAAGCCCAGGTTTAACAAGGTGATAACAGGACCAACCCATTGAACAGGGCAGTGGTCCCATTAGCACAAGTGGCCATCCCTTTGAGAAGGGCAATGGCTCTTGGTAAACACTTAAGGGGACCTCCATTTTTTGTTTTTTTTAGTTTGAGAAAGCCGTGGCCCTGGTAAACAACTTAACAACCAGGGAGGGGCGGCCACAGGAGGAGAACAAAAACAAAATGGAGTATGGGGACAGCTGTAAGAAACAAAATGGAATAGGGGGATAGCTGTAACAGACATTATCCACAGTGGAACAGCATCAGCAGGAAAGATTGAGGAACCCCACATTAGAACATCCCATAAACCTGTGTTTGGAGCACTCTTTCAAGAGATAGGATACTCCTGTTGAAATCTTTTTTCCCTCTCTATTGGGGATGGGGCATTTGAAACCTAGACTTCCACATCCCAGATGAGTTTTCTAATCACTTGTCTAAAAGTTGGCAAGTGGGTACTGGAACGACCTCCTTACTTGCATGGGGCCCAATCCAGAGTGTATGCTACTGGATTGTGCCCCCTGGGCAAGTAAGGCAGCTGAATGCCTTTCTTCCCTTGGTTTGTGAATCACTCTGAAATTAGACATCCAGATGCCTGGAATTTTTACTTTGGAAAATGTAGGTGCCAAATGAGTTTAGGCACCTATGGGGTTTGGCAGAAGTTTTGTGCATCACAAATGGGAGACTTAAGCCGTATCTACACCTAAAACATAGGTCTAATTATATCTTTCAGGGCTGTGAAAAATTGTTCATTAACTCTAATTTCTTACTTGACGAAAGAGGGTAACTGTAACTTACATAATTGGGATGAAACAAAATATGACAGGCCAAATCAGGTTATGTCACTGCATTTATCATGAGAAAAACTAGCCTATCTCTGTATTCTATACAGTGTTGTTGTAGCTGTCTTGGTCGCAGGATATTGGAGATACAAGACCAACTTTGGTGAGAGAGACAAGCTTTCTAGCTTATGCAGAGCTCTTCTTCAGGTCAAGAAGAGCTCTGTGTAAGCTTGTCTCTCTCACCAACAGAAGTTGGTCCTATAAAAGATATTACCTTCCCAACCTTATACTTCAGTATTGACTTTCTGATGTAAAACATCATACATGTATCCAATTCACTCAGTAGCATACATTTCTTCTAGTAGCTTTGTAGAAGTGTGGTTGTAATGGCTGTTTTATGTATTAGAAAAATCTTTGAAAAATTAAATAATTCCTTTCTGAAAAATAGCCAGAAGTTGTAGCTACAGTCATATTAATACTTAGGACTACATTCTACAAACACACGTGTTTGCACAAGTGTAAACCCAGCAGGTACAGCATGTTATTAAATTAGTACACTGAATTAATCACTGCTACATACTGGTAAGCAAAGCTCTAATTATATTTAAAATGAATTAATAGTTGGAGTGTTAGGTTATACTGCAACATAATGTTCTCTATCTCTATTTAAAAATTTTGTACATGAAATGTTTGCCTTATTTTTCTCTTATCTTACCATGCCCTGTAAATATCTATCTTGCAGTCTCATCGGACAATTCAATTGGTTTGGATTGTTAAGAGGCAAAGCAAAAGTGGTCCACAGAAGGTCAGAAGTATCTTGAAGGTCAAAACAAAGGTCAACAGAACTTGATTGCGAATACCGAAGTATAACCAGATTTCTAAAAGCCTGACTCTCTAAAACTTCAGGGCTTTATTGAAATCATTTGAATTTGAAACAAATTTTAGCAGTAATTATAGAAGTATAAGGGCAGTATTATAAAAAAATCCCTTCTGTGGATTACTGGACATACACTCTTCAGGGGTTTACCTTATCCCACATTGGATTAGATGGGGAAGGGGTACATTTTCTACAAAGGCAGACAGACAAAGGCTTGCCCTGTCTCTCAGAAACTGCTATGCTTTCTAATTAAGGAAAGAGTTTCCACCTGAGCTCAGGAAAACAGGTACTTATCTTAAGAGGAAACAGCTTTTACTCTGCTTGGGAAAAGAAGAGCACTATGCTGTTTTTTTAAAGACATGAGAGTTAAACACTTTGTAGAACTGAATGGGAGGAAAACCTGGAGTTCCTGAGAAAGGGCTATGTTAAACTGGGACTCCTGTGGGTATATTTGTTAATTTTATTTCTTCTTTCAGTTGTCCTTTGCCAAGAAGCGAGCAAGCCAACTTGTATAGAAAGTAACCTTGAAGAGGAAAAAAAAAACACTGGTGTCATTTTGAGGCTGAAGCAGATGGCTGCTTCATTAGTTAGGACATTGGGACTGGAGCCTGAGGTAGAGGGGAGACATGGCCTCCTGTTCACCTTAGTGGTGCTTTCTAAAGGGGGGTGACTAAGCATCTTTCAGCCAAGGGGTGAAGTCTTTTGGCAGAGCTATGGCAGTGAAGGTTTGACTGGCTTTTTGGAGAGAGGGGAGGGGATTTTTGTATCCTGGAAGGGGAGAAGTCTTCAGCTGGCCAGAGGTCCAAACTATTCTGTCAGTAGAGAGCTACTGTTAATCAGTGAGAGGGGCACCTAATGGGATGGGATAATAAGAAATATTGGTACACAAAGTGACACAGTGCATGTCCTGAGATATATTGCAATATTTAGCAAGAGACATCTGTTTAGTACTTTTGGGCAATCAAAAAGAAACATATTGGGCAGGAATTTATAATAATGGGTGATCTACAATATTTTCAGCTGTCACACTCAAGATGTTTTGCCTGTACAGCTGTTTAAAATATTCTTTGGGAACTTTCTTTTTTTCTTTTTCTTTTTTTTTTTTTACTTTTTTCATGCTTAAAATGGCAAATCTAGTTTTCTCCAACTTTCTGGTTTAATCCACTAGTGGTGAACAAATGGAGCTTGGAAAACCTAGTGAAAAGCTAAAAATATACAGCTAAAAGAGAGCTTTATTTACCTGATCTTTGTGAATTGTCAAACTAAGATTCAGATACGACTTTGGAGTTAGATTCCAATGAGTTGTACAAATAGCCTCCTCCCACTCAGCCCCAGTTTGGTAGCTGAACCAAACAATTAGAATAATTTTGAGCAAAGAAAATATTTATCATTTTTGGATCATTTAACTTTTTAAACTAAAATTAAGGTGAAATGCAAAGTGAAAAGAGGTTCAATTTAAAACATCAGAACACTTGTTTTGACATTTTCAAAACACTTATACTTCTCTGGAACTATTTTCCAGCTGAATTAGTTTGGTGAGTTCAACATCAATTTGTAAAATATTTCAGTCAGCTCGAATCTGCATTTTTAGCTTATAAACTTTTGTCTGAAAAATTTCATCCATCTTTGATTTAAACATCCACAAAATTTAAGAAGTTTGCAACACAAGACTTTGGTTTGGGGTCCTTCTTCTCATATGTTCTGTTATATCCTCTAACAGTCCACTCTTAAGTCGACTCATGTGATAGCCAGAAGCCGCATAATTCCTGGATCGATGACATAGATACAAGTTCAGTAAGCCAAAGAACGGTATCCATTTATTCAAATACAGTGGGTACACAGACCACTCTTTTCTTGCTGCTGGAGTTGCTGATATCTCCCGTTTCCCTCTCCCCTATAGCTAAGAACAACAGACACACCCCTGAACTTCTTAACATAATTGTTTCCTGAAGCAAGAGTCTTTATTTTCCAGAAGAAGCCACATTCTTCTGGGAGTGGCTGTGAGTGTAATTCACCCACTCAGCATAGTAACTGTAGAAATGCCATGGCAATGGGTTTTTTATTCTGCCCGGTAACTGGGTTGCAGAAGTTTTGAGAGAGGCTGGGGAATGGAAAGTGAAACTCTCTTTGTTTTTAGTTTTGATTTTTTTTCAAGAGTGATGCTGACGCTAGAAGGAGGCAGGCAATGTTGTGTGAGGCTCTGGCTATGACAGTGCTTTTAACATTTACTCATGGGGGTATTACAGAATAAAAAACAAACTGACTGATATCAGAGGGGTAGCCGTATTAGTCTGGATCTGTAAAGCAGCAAAGACGAAGTGCGTATTCACCCACGAAAGCTCATGCTCCAAACTGACTGATGTTACAAGTGTTTGTCTTGTAACAGTGTCTGGCTCAAAGTTAATTAGGAGCAAACCCTATCAATATCTCAAATGAGATAATGGATTGGAATGACAATTTGAGGTTTGAAGCCCAGCTCTTCCTCATCTGATAGTAATAGCCCAACAAATATCTTACATTTTGCTTCTCTTTTTATGACAAGTGACTTTCCATTTTTTTAATTACTTGGGATTTTCAGGGGACAAGTTGTCTGTTCATTCTCCACTTTCGCAATAGCATAACATCACTGAAATTAATGGAGTTATTTACAGACTTTGATATAATTGAGATAAGAATTGGGTTCTCATATGGGCTGTATTTCTTAAATAATAGAACAACACAAATGTGAAGAGAAAGGGTTTTGGGAAATCTAAATCAGCATAGGAGACACTGGCATCTCAGCCGCTAACAATTATACCCGTATCACAAAAATGGAAAAGCTATTTTCTATGAAAAATGTCTGCTCAAGAAGCAGCATAGGCGAAGGATGTGCTGGCTGCGGCTTCCCGACACCCTCATTGGCCCAGGATGGCGAACCACAGCCAGTGGGAGCCATGATCGGCCGAACCTGCTGACACGGCAGCAGGGGCGGCCCTAGACATTTCACTGCCCCAAGCACGGCGGCATGCTGCGGGGGGGGCTCTGCCAGTCGCCGGTCCCGCAGCTCCGGTGGACCTCCCACAGGCGTGCCTGTGGAGGGTCCGCTGGTCCCACGGCTTCGGTGCACCTCCCACAGACACCTGCGGGAGGTCCAAAGGAGCTGCGGGACCAGTGGACCCTCCACAGGCACGCTGCCAAAGGCAGCCTGCCTTCCGCCCTCCTGGAGACCAGCAGAGTCCCCCCCGTGGCATGCCACCCCAAGCATGCGCTTGGCATGCTGGGGCCTGGAGCCGCCGCTGCACGGCAGGTAAACAAACTGGCCCGGCCCACCAGGGTGCTTACTCTGGCAAGCCACATGCCAGAGGTTGCCGACCCCTGGTCTAGGATCAGCTATATTTGCCTATCATTAAAAACAGTCTCTGAATAACAATAATACTTTGCAGTTATATATGCCTTCCATCTGAGTATTTGAAATCGAACTGGTCCAAAAAAGGACATAAAAATCTAATACTAGGAAGCTGTGATGAGTTCTAAATTCAAATTAGTTTATAAACATTGTCTCTAATAGTGGAGGCTTTACTTATACTAGTCAACACTTAAGCATCTGTGTAGTCCCATTGAAACCAATAGGGCAAATTGAGTAAATACTCCATATTCTGACCTATTATGCTTAAAACTTCACAGCATTGTGTGAGATGGATATTATATCTACTTCCTGGATATGGAAACCTGAGCACAACATGGGGTACTAGTTGGCATTTTCTACAAACCACCAAATCACACACATGTGCAGGGAAGTCATTCTATCAACAGTGATGGGGGTGGAGAGCAACGCGTAGGGTAACTGCATTATCCTGTGGGCCTCTGGATTGAGCAACACAAACTGGAGGTGTCGTGCTGCTAGTACTAAAACATGCTAAGAAATTGTCATGTGTAATTTTTTTGACATTTCAAGTAAATCTGTTAGGGTATGTCTACACTATGAAATTAGGTCACTTTTATAGAAGTCAATTTTTAGAAATTGATTTTATATAGTCAGTTGCATATCCATAAGTGCATTAAATCGGCGGAGTGCATCCTCACTACCATGGCTTGCATCGACTTACAGAACGATGCACTGTGGGTAGCTATCCCACAGTTCCCGCAGTCTCCACCACCCATTGGAATTCTGGGTTAAGCTCCCAATGTGTGATGGGACAAAAACATTGTCGCGAGTGGCTTTGCGTACATGTTGTCATTCGCCCCTCCCTCCATGAAAGCAATGTTAGAGAATCATTTCACGCCTTTTTTTCTGTGCAGACACCATACCACAGAAAGTGTGCAGCCCACTCAACTCAGCTCAGCTCACCAACACCGCTGCTGTTGTATGCTGGATGTTGCTGTCAGCAGATGGTGCAGTAGGACTGCTAACTGTTGCCATACACCATTTCCGCTGCAACTCTGCTCTGCTGCTCTTGTCTCAATAGCAAATTTCCAAATTTTGTCTGTTATGTGCTCCCGGGTACGTGTTCTTGCTCGGAAAATGTGCCTGGTGCTAACCATCATCCCCCACTGCTTCTGCTGCAACTCTGCTCTCCTGGTGCCATGAATCTACCTCGCAGGCCCTCTCATCGTTAGATATAAATATCTATTTTCGTGGCATTCCTCATCATCCACCTCTTCTGCTGCAACTCTGCTCTCCTGCAGAGCCCATACCACAACAAGCATGGAGCCCGCTCAGCTCACTGTCGCTGCTGCTGTTAAGGGCATTGTAAACACTTCATGCATTGTCCTGCAGTACGTGCAGAACCTGCAAAAGCAGGCAAAGAGGTGACGACAGCACGATCATGATAGTGATGAGTATATGGACACAGACTTCTCTCAAAGCACTGGCCCTCACAATTTGGACCTCATGGTGGTAATGGAGCAGGTTCCTGCCATGGAATGCCAATTCTGGGCCCAGGAAAGAAGCACAGATTGGTGGTACTGCAAGTGTTTCAGGTCTGGGATGATTCCCAGTGGCTGCAAAACTTTCGCATGCGTAAGGGCACTTTCATGGAACTTTGTGACTTGCTTTCCTCTGCCCTGAAGCACAAGAATACCAAGATGAGAGCAGCCCTCACAGTTGAGAAGCGAGTGGTGATAGCTCTCTTAAAGTCTGCAACACCAGACAGCTACCGGTCAGTCAGGAATCAATTTGGAGCGAGTAAATCTGCAGTGGGGGCTAGCCAAGACAATCACTGAGCTGCTGCTTTCAAGGGTAGTGACTCTGGGAAACGTGCAAGTCATAGTGGATGGCTTTGCTGCAATGGGATTCCCTAACTGTGGTGGGGAGATAGACGGAACGTATATCCCTGTCTTGGGACTGGACTACCTTGACAACCAGTGTGTAAACTGCAAGCACTGGTGGATGACAAGGGATGTTTCACTGACATCAACATGGGATGGCCGGGACAGGTGCATGACACTCACATCTTCAGGAACTTTGGTATGTTTGAACAGCTGCAGGAAGGGACTTACTTTTCAGACCACAAAATTACCACTGGGGATGTTGAAATTCCTATAGTTATCCTTGGGGACCCAGCCTACCCCTTAATGCAGTGTTTCTCAAACTTGGGAAGCCACTTGTGTAGGGAAAGGCCCTGACGGGCTGAGCCAGTTTGTTTACCTGCCCCGTTCGCAGGTCTGACTGATCGCAGCTCCCACTGGTCGCGGTTCGCTGCTCCAGGCCAAAGGGAGCTGTGGGAAGCGGCATGGGCCAAGAGAAGATCCCTGTCAGCCAAAAGCAAACAGCTTAGCATGAATAGGCCTCTCCCCACCATGTGGCTAACAGCGAGGATGATTTATTTTCAGCCAATGGCAAACAGCCCAGCAGGAACAGGCACCTCTGATTGTCCCCTTAAACAAATTTCCCATATTTCAACCAGGTGACCAAGAATGATGTCACTCTCTCCTGAGGCTAGCACAGAGAGATAAAGAATGAATGTTGCTTGAATGCCACCAAAGCCTGGGCCCATTTGCTGCAATGATCCAATGATTTGTTCTGCAATGATTCCAGACTACTTACTAGGCAAAGTGTCCTACCATGGAGGATGGAATAAGGCTGCCCTCCCCAGAAACCTTCTGCAAAGGCTTTTAGAATAACTCCAGGAGAGCTTCATGGTGGTGTCCCTGGAGGATATCCGCTCCATCCCCAGACACGTTAACAGACTTTTCCAGTAGCTATACTGGCTGTGAATGCATCCCAAATCTTCAGGGCAAATTAATCATTAAACACGCTTGTGTTTAAACTCTGTATTATATGTACAAAGGTACACTCATGAGAGGTGCCTTCTCTAGCTTCATGGTCCAGGAGCTTGCCTTGGGAAGGTTGGGAGGGTATTGGATCCAGAGTGATGAACAGTTCCTGGCTATCAGGGAGAAGGGATTCTCTGCTTGCCTGCTGTGCACTATCCTCAACCACCTCCTCCTCTTCCTCATCTTCCTCATTCACAAAATCCTCATCCCTGTTGTGTGAGACTCCCCCCTTGCAGGTGTCCATAGACAGTGATGGAGTAATGGTAGGGTGCTCCTCACCCTAGAATTGCATGTCGCTCATCATAGAAGTGGCATGTATGGGGTTCTGACCTGGAGCTACTATTTTCCTCCTTCGTTTTTTGATAGGTTTGCCTGAGCTCCTTAATTTTCATGTGGCACTGCTGTGTGTCCCTGTTGTTGTCTCTGTCCATCATGCCATTGGAGATTTTGGCAAATATATTGGCGTTTTGTCTTTTGGAACAGAGTTCTGCCTACACAAAGTCATCCCCTCATACAGCGTTCAGATCCAGTACCTCCCATTCGGTCCACGCTGGAGCTTTTTGCAGTTCTGGGACTGCATGGTCACCTGTGCTGATCAGCTTGCCACCAAACAGGAAACGAAATTCAAAAGTTCACAGGATTTTTCCTGTCTACCTGGCCAGTGCATCCCAGTTCAGATTGCTGTCCAGAGCGGTCACAATGGTGTACTGTGGGATAGCACCCAGAGGCCAATACCATTGAATAGTGTCCACACTAACCCTAATTCGAATCAGCAATTTCAGCGCTATTCCCCTTGGCGGGGAGGAGTACAGAAATCGATTTTAAGAGCCCTTTATGTCAACAAAACAGGCTTGGTCATGTGGACGGGTGCACGGTTAAATTGACCTAACGTTGCTAAATTTGACCTAAACTCATAGTGTAGACCAGGGCTTAGTCTTTAAGATGCCACTGGACTCCTTACAGACTAATATGACTAACCCTCTGATACTTGGTACCATGCAAGGCAATGAATTTACCCTTATGAAGTGGATACAGACTAACACGGCTGTCCCTCTGATATAAAAGACTAGCACAGGGATTTTCAAACTGGGGGTCGAGACTCCTCATGGTGTCGCAAGGTTATTATATGGGGGGTTGCAAGCTGTCAGCCTCCACCCCAAACCACACTTTGCATCCACCATTTATAATGTTGTTAAATATAAAAAAAGTGTTTTTAATTTATAAGGGAGAGGTCGCACTCAGAGGCATGCTATGTGAAAGGGGTCACCAGTACAGATGTTTGAGAACCCCTGGACTAGTGTGAAATGAAGAATGCTATTTTATATTAATCTGGAGCAGAATTCTGATCTGTTAGTGTAGCGTGCTTTTGCAGTAGCACTAATATAAAAGTACAGAGTTAAACTTTAGGAATATATGTATATAATTATCTAGTCTCTCTCTCTCTTTTTTAAAAGCAATAAAGCTCTTCTTTCTCATAAAGCATAAGTCAGAACACAATATGGAATAGACCAACATGTTTACCAAAAAAAGAAAACAAAGTTTGAGTTTTGTGAAAACTATTAACATAATACAATTAATTTTTTTTCAGTTGTGTAGAAAGACCAGCCTTGGAACATTTTCCCCAAAAAATGATTAGCAAAAGATTCTAATAATATTTAAGCTATTGTGCATTAAAATTACTCTTCACAATGACAATATTATCTTCATTTTCTTATCTAACTCTTCTAGGATGGTTTAGCTGAATTAGTATTTTAAGAGTACAAAATAACTGTCTATCAAAGGGATTACAATTTTCTGTGCTTTGATAGTTTAATAGTCTCAAAATGGTAGTTTGGGGGGATATGCCATATGCTGCAGGAGGTGGGAGGATTGTCTTGTGGCTTAGACATAGAAAGTGTGGTCTATTGCTGACTCTGCCACAAAATACTTATCTGACCTTGAGGTAGTCACTTTGGGCTGAATTATTCCTAATGCAGGGCTGAGCTGTAAGGAGAGTAGGAAAATAGACACACAACCGCATTGTGGATGACTGAAGCATTGAACCTCTAAAAGGCAAAATGACACTGTGCTCGGTGCTGTGGAAGTATGCTAGGAAACACTTATATCTTAACGGGGTAGTCAATGCTTTCCCTGGATTAGTAACAGGAGTGGACTCTATGAAAACATGCTGTCTCTGGGACTAATGTCAAGAGAGCAACATTTCCTCTTCTACTGTGTTCTCCAGGACTGGAAGCCAGATCATGAGCATAACGAGAGTGCGTGTGAGAAAGGGATTCTGTCTGTATGTGCTCTGCCTATCTGTAGCTGAGTTTCTTCATCTTTAAGGGATAACACCTATCTTTCAGAGGTATTGCAATGGTCAATCCCATAACACTAGACAAGATCCAAGTATGAAATGCACCAGAGTCTGCTTTACTTATGTGGGTTCATAGTAAGGATAAGAGGGTGCAAGGAGATTCCCTCTCAGCTTGCTGAGTCAGGTAGAATGGAAATAACTGAACTGAATTTGCCTCCTATTTTGACTTAACTCTGTCCTGTTCCTCTACTAAACTCTAAAGGCATTTTCTCCATAGAAATAGCTGTCTAATATGTTTCTGTTCAAAATCAGCAGGCTGCCCTATCATTTGGTCATAAGTTCTTTGCCCTCTACATTGATTAGGGATGCAGGAGAGATTCCAACAACCTGGTTTGTCCTTTAGAACACTGCCACAAGTAGCTAATTCAGAGAGATCCTTGCAGCACTGGTTCACTATGCTCCTTCTTTGAATGCTCATTGGAAACCAATATAATCCCATATGTTTACTTTCTTAATCCACTCTAAAACTGCCATTTCAAAAATCATTGAAACTGCAACAAGTTTAGCACTTAAATAGCATATAAATCAGGTGCATGGGATTTACACCAACAAACTTATTCTTTGGGGTCAGCCATGAAATACTTAACTGGGAAAAGTTCATTACATTCAAAGGGATTTTTGCCTGAGTACGTGGCGCTTTCTATGAATGTTGTCTTGTCTAACAATAGAACTGTTGACAGAAGGCACACTGTCAGGTGAAACAAGAGGTGAAGGGCATCTTAATTAGAGAGCTTCCTGGATCAATAGCCTTGCATTATGGGTTGAACAGGTCACTGAATAAATTAGACTTGTACAAACTTTTAAAAATCTGTTTCAGACCCAGTTAGGATGAGCAACTTCTGAAAGTGACACCTGAAGGATGGAGTAAATTTTTTGTTCAGGTTAGACCTGTGCTTGCTTTGTCATTACCCCTAGGAAGCAGACAACAGGATGATCAGAGAGAGATGGAATCACTTTCCTCCCTGCTCACCAGTCTCTTAAACATAAGGTTCAGTGTGTGTCAGGGGCGCGTTCTCTGCTGAAACTTCAAAATCCAAATTATTTTCCATGCAGCTCAAGGGAATCTTCACAGGACCCTAAGATTCAATATTGGTTGGCCAAGTCTCTTAAAAATAACAAATTCTAGATATACTCTGAATGTGTAATCTTCAGTTTAAATTCTTGAATGTTCCAGGTCCTCCTGCAGCCCAGTAAGCTCAGGGAGGGGTGAGGAATAGAGTAAAATATGTAGTAACTTTTTTTTCTTTTAAAACCCATCTTTTAAAATTAGGGTATATAACTGGATCTTGATGAAACTGCTGCTGCATGTAGTAGCTATACCAGCTGCTTATGGCCATCTCAAATGTTCCACTTCAGAAATCAGATGATAGTACGTATAGACAGGAAAACTTTGTTAAGGGGTGAAAGTTTATTCTATATGCTGTACCATATTGCTTTAGGATTTTGTGAACATGGGAGGATTTGTAGATGTGTAACTTTTAAAAAAAATACCGAGGGATATAGTGTTTATCTGTCCTGTGATCACTGGAGAGCAAAAGTCTTGAGGAAATTAAATGGGAGCATGCATTTAGGAGGACTGTATTGCATTTTCTTCCAATTCCTGAGCCCAAAGAAAGAGGCAGGGGAGGGGGCAGGAAGGGCAGAATTGTGTGACAATGTAGCTGAAACTATATTATAATAAACAAGTGGGCACAACTAAGACTGTATGAATTACCTTAATTCTGGCCCTACTAAAGTTTTGGGTGCTTCATTCTGAAGCTTTAATATTTACATTTTTGTATGGCAATATATTTCATGGAAAATGAACTTATGCTGCCCTTTGACCACATGACCTACTCTCTGCCCAGTAAAACCATTTCTCAGTCTTATTCAACATTTCAAATCCTTGAGAAGTTTCAATGACTGTTTCTCTGCACCTCCTCCTTGAAAATGATCTTTTCTTTTAAAAATGTTATATCAGACCACAGCCCTAGGTATTAAGATTCTCTCTGCATTTCTAGAAGTAAACTTCATGACTACAAAGCTACCTGTGGCAATGTTCGAATGGACCCCACACAACTGTATGAAGTTGTAAATGGGGTGCTTTTTCCTGTTGGAAAAGGGAGATTCACAACCTCCCAATGGGACATCTAACACTGTATTCCAGTCAAGAAAGGTCACAAAACAAACAATAAAGATGGCCGTCTCTGAACATGAAAAGTATTTTAGATTATTTGTAGAGACCTTTTATGGCTCATGAAACCCTGTGTAGCTGGTAACCATGGCAACAGGATTTACAGGCTGAGAGATATAAACAATAGTCTCAATAAGTTTAAAGACTCTAACTATTTCTAAGATATTGCTTTAATCTGTAATATAAGGGAATACATAAAACCATTCCATTTTCAGAGATATTACTGGTTCCAGCAGTATTCTCCATCTCCTGAGGGAATATTGCTGGAACCATTAACTTCAAGTTTATCACTGAATATGATCTGATGTGGTACAAAGGCTTTGACCTCAGTCGAGCAACTGCTGAGAATTCTATCCTTTGTCCTAACATGTTTGTCATGAATTGAATAACTCGCGGTTTTCCTGCATACCTTAATCATGGTATAACCTTTATACCACATTATCATGTATTTCTCTATATAATCACAACACATTAGAAAACCAAAATATATTTAGCATGGAATCCACCAAAGCACATAAGCCCATTTATAACTTTAAGCACATGAATAGCCCCACTGACTTCTACATGCTTTGTTTGATCAGATATTTAGTATCTTTGTTCGGATCCATACTCTGCCTCCTTTCTTCTTTCACTTCCTTTCATTTGTTTCTCTGTTTTTCCCCCATTACTATTTCCTCCTGATTGAGGTGTCATTAGAGGAGCTTGTGAAACAAATTGATAAACTAAACAGTAATAAGTCACCAGGATAGTATTCAGCCAAAAGTTCTAAAAGAACTCAGATGTGAAATTGCAGAACTACTGACTGTGGTATGTAATCTATCATTTAAATCTGCTTTAGTACCAGATGACTGAAGAATAGCTAATGTGACACCATTTTTTTTAAAAAGGGCTCCAGAGGCTATCCTGGCAATTACAGGCTGGTAAGCATAACTTCAGTACTAGGCAAATTGGTTGAAAAACTATGGTAAAGAACAGAATTATCAGACATAGAGATGAACGTGATTTGTTGGAAAGAGTCAACATAGGTTTTGCAAAGGGAAATCATGCCTCACCAATCCACTAGAGTGCTTTGAGGGGATCAACAAGCATGTGGACGAGGAGGATCCAGTGGATATAATGCACTTAGATTTTCAGAAAGCCTTTGACAGAGTCCCTCACCAAATGATCTTAAGGAAAGTAAGCTGTCATGGGATAAGAGGGAAGGTACTCTCATGGATCAGTAACTAGTTAAAAGATAAGAAACAAAGGGTAGGAATAAATGGTCAGTTTTCAGAAAAAAAGAGCGGTAAATAGTGGTGTCCCCAAAGGGTATGTACTGGGACTGGTATTGTTCAACATATTCATAAGGATCTTTAAAAAGGGGTAAACGGGGGGGTGGGTGCACAAAATTTGCATATGATATAAACTACTCAAAATAGTTAATTCCAAAGCAGACTGTGAAGAGTTAAAAAGGTATCTTACAAAACAGGGTTACTTGACAACAAAATGGCAGATGAAATTCAATACTGATATTGCAAATTAATGCACATTGGAAAACTTCCCAACTATACATATAAAATGATGGGGTCTAAATTAGCTGTTACCACTGAAGAAAGAGCTCTTGGAGTCATTGTGGATAATTCTCAGAAAACATCCATTCAGTGTGCAGCAGCAGTTAAAAGTGAACAGAAGCTGGGAATCATTAGGAAGGGATAGATAATAAGACAGAAAATATCGTATTGCCTCTATATAAATCCATGGTATGCCCAAATTTGAATGCTGCATGCATATCTTGTTCCTCCATCTCAAAAAAGATATATTGTAATTGGGAAAATTATAGAAAACGTCAACAAAAATGATCAAGAGTATGGAACATCTACTGATAGGTGAGATTAATAAGATTGCATCTTTTCAGTTTGGAAAAGAGATGACTAAGGGGAGATATGACAGAGGTCTATAAAAAATGACTATTGTGGAGAAAGTAAATAAGGAAGTGTTATTTACTGCTTCTTATAACACATGAAGTAGGCATCACCAAATGAAATTAATAGGCAGTAGGTTTAAAGCAAATAAAAGGAACTATTTCTTCACATAAAGGACAGTCAACCTGTGGTACTTCCTGCCAGAGGAGGCTGTGAAGGCCAAGACTATAACAGGGTTCAAAAAGAACTAGGTAAGTTCCTGGAGGATAGGTCCATCAATGGCTATTAGCCAGGATGGGCAAGGATGGTGTCCCTAGCCCCTGTTTGCCAGAAGCTGGGAATGAGCAATAGGGAATGGATCACTTGATGATTACCTATTCTGTTCATTCCCTTTGGGGCACCTGTCATTGGCCACTGACAGAACACAGGATACTTGGCTAAATGGACCATTTGTCTGACCCAGTATGGCCGTCCTTCTGTATATTCTCCTCAATATTCATACCTTAAATATCAAAGAGGGCTTATAGAATTTCTGGCTACAAATATTTATACATAAGAATTTCTCACTTTTAGAAAAAAATGATAAAAATAAGCAATAACAAGTGGAAAACACTTTGAACCAAATAGAAACTTTAAAAAGTTTCATTTAAATACTTTCCATCCACTATTTTTGCTTATAGTGCTCTTTTTATAAATGTGCATGTAATATCATGTTCAATATTTTTTAAAAACTTTATGCAGTAGAAATGTCTAATTGTGACTAAACATTTGTAATTAATTGAACATTTTTAAATAAATGCTCTCCTAAAAGTTGTGGGGAAAGACCTGCAGAACCAGAATTTTGAAATGACACATATTTGTAGAATGCCTGTGTCTATTGCAACATTTGACCTGAGCGTGTGGCTAGATTATTAATTTATCTTATTCACATTTTGTATATATGCCTGTCATCTATAATGTAGATATGAATACACAATGATCATCCTTAAATTCTTCAACTACTGTTATCTATCTATAAAAGGAAAACTTTGGAAAGAGAGATTACTGCAGGAGTTTTTAAAATAAAAAACGAACTCCTGAATATTATCTGTACCCTTCATGTTGCATTAACTATTACAGAAGAGTAGAACACTTATAACCTCTATTTGTTTAAATATAGGGTATTGAACATTTAATTTTTATTAAAATGTGTTGGCTTTTTTATTTTAGACGAAGAATTCATCTATACAATTTTAATAATATTTAGCAACCAAATGTGCCAGAGCTCTGGTACAATGACTGCCTTCTTTTAAACAAGATCTTGCCTTGAACATGGTTAGGCACTTAAAATAGCTTGTGGAGTGATGACACTTCCCCATTTTGAAGGTAGAGACTAAACCAGAAATTATTCTGAGATTAGGAGAATGTTGAATTTGACTGTCTCAGTAAAAATAGTTTGTATGAAGGATCTGTGAGGATACTCCCTCCCCACCCCCATTTAAAGCTTTAATGGTATAAGAGCATATTTATGAAGACTGAGTAGGCAGAGGTTAACTACTGGGGTAAGAGAAGTTTGAGGCTACTGAGATGTGTATGCAGAGGGTTGGGAGATGGAAAGGACTATCACATGGCACGATAAAATGTTGTGCAATAATAAGGCTCATGAGTTTGTGCAACTTATTGTAAGATGCAAAATGTGAAATCTGTGGCTTTGTTGTTGCAACTGTTGGCTGTAATTACTGTCTTGACAAATATAACATTTTGTGGGTGATTCTCTTGACATGATAAACAATGTTCAAAAGCAATTCATGCTGCTTTCTCTTCCAAAAAGGTACACTTAAAACATAACCATAATGGTGTTATAAGGATGGTTGGTTAAAGCCGTGTGGGGAGCGACCTTCCACCTTCCCCCAGTCCCAAACTCTCCTAGCTTGGAAAGGATGAGGGAGAAGCTGGAATAGGCTAGCCTACGGTTGAGAGAAAACACTGCTATTTCCTCCTGGCTAAATAATGTAGACTTTATTTTTCTATTGCCTTGTACACTGAATATTCATCTTTAATGTTTGCTCAATTGCACACATATACCAGATCAGAAGACATTTTATTTGTACATTTTGCAAGAGAAGAAAATATGACAAAAGGTGCATAGTGAGGGAGAACCGCAGCCCTCTGCAACTCTTACAGTCAGCTTGTCCTTGGTAAGCATGCCAAGGTCATCCACTCCTTGATTTCTTCTAGTGATCATCCACAGAATTGATCTAGGCAGCTATTGTTTTCTATAACCCTTTTGAATGCCTTTGGATTAATGAGTGTTACTTCCACCTCCCTTCCCTTTACAACTGTTACCCAGAGTTTTCAGAACTCAGAGCAGTGGTAACTTAATTAATAAATCAACGGGAATACAGTGCTTCTGTCTGATGAAAGATGGATACAAGTAAGCATGCTCTTATCTAAAATTATTTATTAGATTTAAGCACACAGAGACATAAGCAATAGGTTTAGAACAGGGGTAGGCAACCTATGGCACGGGTGCCAAAGGTGGCACATGAGCTGATTTTCAGTGGCATTCACAATGCTGGGGTCCTGGCCACAAGTCCGGGGGGCTCTGCATTTTAATTTAATTTTAAATGAAGCTTCTTAAACATTTAAAAAACCTTATTTACTTTACATGCAACAATAGTTTACTTATATATTATAGACTTAAAGAAAGAGATCTTCTAAAAACATTAAAATGTATTACTGGCACGAGAAACCTTAAATTAGAGTGAATAAATGAAGACTTGGCACACCACTTCTAAAAGGTTGCCAACCCCTGGTTTAGAAAATCCTAAAGAATTACTTAAAATCTGAGATGGTATTAGTAATTAGCAGAAGCTTAGTGATGGCCAGTCACTTCCCTGCCGGCACATAAGGTGTCAGGAAAAAGTCTATCAGGATAGTATCAGAGTGGTAGCCGTTTTAGTCTGGATCTGTAAAAAGCAAAAAAGAGTCCTGTGGGACCTTAAAGACTAACAGATATATTGGAGCATAAGCTTTCGTGGGTGAATGCCCACTTTGTCAGACTCATGTAATGGAAATATCCAGAGGAGGTATAAATATGCAGGCAAGAATCAGTCTGGAGCTAGTGAGGTTAGTTTAATCAGGGAGGGTGAGGCCCTCTTCTAGCAGTTGAGG
This sequence comes from Chelonoidis abingdonii, assembly GCF_003597395.2. Taxonomy (NCBI): domain Eukaryota; kingdom Metazoa; phylum Chordata; order Testudines; family Testudinidae; genus Chelonoidis; species Chelonoidis abingdonii. The sequence continues at coordinate 285,730,500 of NC_133769.1, read as the reverse complement.
TGTGAACACCAAGAGAGGAGAAACTGCTTTTGTAGTTGGCTAGCCATTCACAGTCTTTGTTTAATCCTGATCTGATGGTGTCAAATTTGCATATGAACTGAAGCTCAGCAGTTTCTCTTTGAAGTCTGGTCCTGAAGTTTTTTTTTTTCTGTAAGAGGGCTACCTTTATATCTGCTATTGTATCTGCTTTATATCTGCTATTGTCCTACAGGTTTTTGTATATTGCCATTCCAAATATCTGACTTGTGAGATTTGCATTTGCATATGAACTGAAGCTCAGCAGTTTCTCTTTGAAGTCTGGTCCTGAAGTTTTTTTTTTTCTGTAAGATGGCTACTTTTATATCTGTATTGCTATCTGCTTTATATCTGCTATTGTCCTAGAGGTTTCTATATATTGCCATTCCTAATATCTGACTTGTGTCCATTTATCTTTTTACATAGGGCCTGTCCAGTTTGGCCCATGTACATAGCAGAGGGGAACTGCTGGAACATCATGGAGTATCTATCAGGATACCTTCAGAGAACTGCTCCAAAGACACTCTATTATCTAGATCAATGGTTCTCAAAGCCAGTCCGCTGTTTGTTCAGGGAAAGCCCCTGGCGGGCCCGGCCAGTTTGGCCAAATCTGAAGATGCGACAGGTAAACAAATCAGCCTGGCCTTCCAGGAGCTTTCCCTGAACAAGCAGTGGACTGGCTTTGAGAACCACTGATCTAGTCTTTTTATAATATATACTCTTTTTTTTTTACAAAACACATAACTCATAGTGACCCCTACCGGGCCATCACTTCTCCAAACTTCAATCAACTACTTATAAACAAAACACTCCTAACAATCTTAGCCATAATAAACTTCCGTATCAAAGGCATCCAAACTCAAGGTCTCTGTCCACTTATTTTCTTTCAGTTTCATAATTTGTTGACTCTTTCTTCCCTTCCACCCATTCTGATTAACAGAACCTGCAAGCCTGCAGCTAGTATTTGTCCTTGCCTCCAAAAGCCCTCTTTGTCCAAATTAACCCTTACCTATTTTATTAATTCATGGTGGCTGAATGCATACAATATGGCTGCAATTAGCTTGATGAAATTCTGGGGTAAAACATCCCTCAATTCCAGGGTAACACCACAACTACTGTTCATGATATAGCTCTTTAAAAAACATAATAAAGGAAATTGTGTCTAGTAGGTCTATTAACTATAACCACTTGTTTGACTATACTCATATGAAGCTGGCTTAGCTGACATGAGCAGGCCCAAGTTTAGACAAGACATGAACAAGTAATTGCTGACACAACTACTATGGTTGGTCTTCATGATTGGAGTAGATCTTAGTATCTAGGAGAGATGTACATAAATTGAATAGTGTGTGAATGAAGTGGTATCACTCTGTATCTAGTATCAGAGGAGTAGCCATGTTAGTCTGGTCAGTGGCACTACTATGGGCACCCACATGGCCCCACAATATGCCAATATTTTTATGGCCGACCTGGAACAACGCTTCCTCAACTCTCGTCCACTCATGCCCCTTCTCTACCTACACTACATTGATGACATCTTCATCATCTGGACCCGTGGGAGCGACTCTGGGAAATTCCACCACGATTTCAAAGCTTCCACCCAAAAAAAACCATCAACCTAGCCTGGACCAGTCTACACACGAGGTCCACTTCCTAGATACCACAGTGCAAATAAGTGATGGTCACATTACCCATCTTGTCCCAAAAACCTACTGACCGCTACACCTACCTTCATGCTCAGCTTCCAACCTGGGCATATCCACCGATCCATTGTTACAGCCACAGCTGGGTAAAACCGCATCTGCTCTAACCCTCAGACAGAGACCAACACCTACAAAATCTCCACAAACTTCTCAAAACTACAATACACGCACGAGGAAATAAGGAAACAGATCAACAGAGCCAGATGTTACCCAGAAGCTTCCTACTGCAAGACAACCAAGAAAGAAAAACAGGACTCCACTGGCACACATACAGTCCCAGCTAAAACCCATCCAACGCATCATCAGGGATCTACAACCCATCCTGGACAACGATCTCACACTTTCACAGGCCTTGGGTGGCAGGCCAGTCCTCGCCACAGAAACCGCCAACCTGAAACATATTCTTACCAGTAATGCAACCAGCACCATAGTAATCTAGCTCAGGCCAATCCATGCATCAAACCAAAATGCCAACTCTCCCACATACTACACAGTTACACATCACAGGACCTAACTAGATCAGCCACACTCCACGGTTCATTCACAACTGCACATCCACCAATGTAATATAGCCATCATATGCCAGAATGCCCTCTGCTATGTACATCGGCCAAATTGGACAGTCTCTATGGAAAGGATAAATGGACACAAATTCATATTAGGAATGGCAATATACAAAGTTAGGAGAACATTAACCTTCCTGGCACACTAAGCAGACCTTAAGGTGCCATCCTGGTCCAAAAAAAACTTCAGGACCAGACTTCAAAGAGAAACTGCTGAGCTTCAGTTATCAAAATTTGACACATCAGCTCAGGATTAAACAAAGACTGTGAATGGTTGCCAGCTACAAACCAGTTTCTCCTCCTTGGTTTTCACAACCTCAGCTGTAGAAAGGGCCTATCCTCCCTGATTGAACTAACTTCGTTATCTCTACTTGCTTGCATATATTACCTGCCCTTTGAAATTTCCACTACATGCATCTGATGAAGTGGGTATTCACCCATGAAAGCTCATGCTTCAAAACGTCTGTTAGTCTATAAGGTGCCACAGGATTCTTTGCTACTCTGTATCTAAATACCCTGCATCAGGGCCTGGCCAACATAGGCAAAGAGTTGTTCTATGACTAATAAAGTAATCTGAGTGACAAGCTGGAGTCAATCTAAGGGTTATTGTTGTGGTTTTTTGGAATCCCAGAGAACTAGATTAAGTGTCTCCCAGAACTGGACAAGCTGTTTTGGCTAAGCTGAATGGAAAGGTCTCTGAGGGAATCCGAACAACTTGTGGTTAATTTTTAAGAATGTGTTTGAGACCAAATAACCGAACTTAGCAAAATTTATTGTCTAAAGATAAAGCAGTACAAGATGAAAGGGAAACAGATGTGGCTTCCTTCTAGGAAGCTGTTTTTATCTAGTAGCATGTTTACATTACACAGAAGGTGTGATTTGGAAATATTCATTTAAACTAGCTCTATTCATAGTATTGTTTAAAAAATTACAAAATTTTCTATACATCTCTGTGATAAATAAAGTGTAGACACCCAGCCAGACAGTCACTATAAAATCCCTCACAGTAGCTGTTCCTTAATTGCTCTACCAGTAAAGAGTTAAAAAGTCTCACTGCTATGCATAGGTAAAAGGAAGTAAGTGGGCACCTGGCCAAAAGAGCTAATGGGAAGGCTAGAACTTTTTAAAATTGAAAAAACACCAATCCCCTTTTTGTCTGTCTGTTCATTGTTCTCAGGGACAGGCAGACAGGGAGCAGTTATGCTGTGAGAAGCTTGGGCCAGATATGAAAAATCATCAGTATCCGACCTAGAAACTACTCATCTAAAACCCCAGATATGTAAGTAGATCAGGAAATGTCTAGGAAGATGCGATGAGGTTTATCCCTTTTATTTCTTTATGGCTTGTGGATTCCTCTGTGCTAACCCCAAGTACTTTTGTTTTGCTTGTAACCTTTAAGATGGATCTCAAGAGAGCTATTATTGATGCTTAATCCTTGTAGTTTATTTTTTTTAAATCAAGTAAAAGCTTAAGTTCCCAGATGTATTTTCTTCTTTTTTAATTAATGACTTTTGTCTTTTTTAATAACAGAATTGGGTTTTTGTGTCTTAAGATGTTTGTGTGCATGTTGTTTAATTAGCTCAGGGGTTGGCAACTTACAGCATGCATGCTAAAGGTGCCATGTGAGCTGATTTTTACTAGTATGCTGCTGCCAGCCAGGATCCCATCCACCGACCTTCTCAGCCCACTGCCTGCCTGGGTGAATGGAATCCTAGGCTGTCAGCGGTCTGAGTGGGGCCAACCGCTAGGACTCCGGCTGGCAGGAGCCAGCAGCTGGAACTCCAGACTGTCAGCTGGCTGAGATGCTCAGCTCGCCGCTGGTCTGGGGTTCTGACTCCCGGCCCCTTGCCAGCCATGGTCTGGGCCCTGTTCAGCCAGCTGCCAGCCTGGATGGATGGAACACCGGGACGGCAGCGGGCTGAGAAGGGCTGGCGGATGGGACCCCAGCTAGCAGGGGCTAGCGAACAGAACCCCAGACCAGCAGCACAGCTCAGCCAGCTGATAGTCTGGGGTTCTGTTGGGGGCCCCTGTAAATGTAAAATTTATTACGGGCACACAAAACCTTAAATTACTGTAGACTTGGCACACCACTTCTCAAAGGTTGCCAACCGCTGAATTAGATGGTGGCAACAGCTAAATTCATTTTTTTTTCTTTTCTTTCTCAGCTCTTCACTGGAGCTGGGGTGAAAGGGCTGGAGGCACGCCACAGGAAAGAATTCCTAAATGCACCTTCCTGCGTTCTCAACAGGGTTTTGCACTTGGGTGGTGGTAGCATCTACAAATCGAAGGTCAGAGAAAAGCTGTAACTGTGGGAGTTTAATACCAGCCTGGAGTGGGTAGTAGTAATTTTTAAAATCCTTGCGGGCCCTCACCTTCTGCACTCAAAGTACCAGAGTGGGGAATAAGCTTTGACAATCTCTCAAGTCCAACTCACCAGTTTATAACAGTTTCTGACCTTGTTTTATTTTGTATTATTTTTTACACTACATTCTAAACCAGTTGCCTATGAACAGGTCCACCGACAGCAATTCCGGGCCTCAGGGCCATCATTAGGAGGATCCGGGACCCAGGGAAGAAGTGAGGAACCTATTACTTCTGGGACCAGTCCTGCCACTTCTGGGACTGTCTATGCTGGGCTGGACAATCGTGCCGGCCAATGGGGCCCCCCAGAGTGCTTGGCTCCGAGTGGTTGCTACCCTGTGTGCACCTAGGATCCCCGTGGCCTGAACGGACAATTTAAAAGGGCCTGGGGCTTCCAGGCCCTTTTAAATTACCTGGGCCCCATGGCAATTGCCCCCTTTACCCCCCTCACCACCCGTCGTGGGCCTGCCTCTGAAGACTTCGTTACCAGGACATAGAACAAATGTGTTTTGCCTTTGACAAATTCTCTATTAGCTAGTGCAGAAACTGATTCCAGCTTTGTGAAGTGTTTTGAGGTACTGAGCATGAGTGAACAAATTGTGGTAAGGGCACAATACATTCAGTTAACAACTTTCCAACATTTTTTATATATAGATATAATGTATATTAATACTGTGTGCATAATACCCATTAATGTGGTGTATGCCTGATATATATGTATTGGCTAACAGTCCCCTCCTTGTCACTTTGATAACTGTATTAGGGAGACACCTTTGCCAAATTAATATATGAATTTATGAATCAAATAATATATGAAACAAAGGTAATAGCTCTCAAGAAATATATACTGTTTTAGTAAGCTGAACTGTGGCAATACATAACTGATACAATTAAAAATTATTACTCAAAGTCGAACAGATATTTTTGTAGTGTGACCCACAATGATACATACATGAGGAGTAAAACAAAAATTTGATGTTGACATTACAAGTGAGGTTTCCATACATTTTTATCATATACCATACCATACTGTCGATTAATATTATAGGCTATCCTTGCTGCTGGTTCTTGCAACTTGTTAAGCTATATAGGGCAGAAGACAGGAATGTTACATTGTTCTGGGTTAAGCCACTGTGGCTGCACACTGGAGTTGCAACATCAAAAATATTGCTTACACAAGTATTCATATCCATTAATGGAGCAACAAGCTGTGTGAAGTGCTTGCCAGATCTGAGTTGCTGAGTGGTACACTAGTAGCTGAAGTAGATCAAGGCATTCCTTGAAGATATATTCTTCCAGAAAACTTACTGAATGGACAGTAGCTAATTAATTGAATATTTCAGGGTTAAGATTCAATATATGTGGAACTTTACACTGAGAACAATTATTTCATATAACATATGCCTCAATGAGAATGTAGTGTCACTGTCCCACATTACTAACTGTGCTAAATAGAATCTGCTTACGTGATTTAATGCATTTCCAATTTATAACAGCCTCTGTTATATTCTGAGGACAACACTATTTAGCTAATTGCGTATCATTAATAAAATCCAGCAACCTTCCCTTTTTGTTAACTCCGTAACCAGTTTGGTAAGAAACAGAAATCCTATATGCAGGGCAATTTCTTGTTTTACTTATTGTGTGTAAGTTATTTATATACTATATATATATTGATGTTGTTTGGTTAAAGTTTATCAGTGTTGTCTTATGCAGCTATTGGATTTTATTTATATTGTTATATTTTAACAAAAAAAGTTATACAACAATGAAATGCTGATAAACTTGGTTGTGTAAGAGTTAGGTTTACATAATAACCAAATGTAGCCATATCAAATGAAAGGGAGATTTAAAACAGGTATATTCACATACTCCATTTGCTTAGACCTGGCCTGCCTAGTGGTTTTTATTATGTCTTTATAAGTGATTGCACACTCAGTTGCCCATACAAGGAGAGGCTGAAATATAGTTGACCAGTTTGAGTCAGCAGTGTGCCCTTGTTGCCAAGAAGGCTAATGGCATATTGGGCTGCATTAGTGGGAGCATTGCCAACAGATTGAGGGAAGTGATTATTCCCCACTATTCAGCACTGGTGAGGCCACAGAAGAAAAGAGTGAGGGGGGGATTTTATAGCAGCCTTCAACTACCTGAAGGGGAGTTCCAAAGAGGTTGGAGCTCGACTGTTCTCAGTGGTGGCAGATAACAGAACAAGGAGTAATGGTCTCAAGTTGCAGTGGAGGAGGTCTAAGTTGGATATTAGGAAAAACTATTTTATTAGGAATGTGGTGAAGCACTGGAATGGTGTATCATTATGGGTCACACTATCACCTAGGGAGGTGGTGGAATCTCCATCCTTAGATGTTTTTAAGGCCTGGCTTGACAAAGCCCATGCTGGGATGATTTAGTTGTTGTTGGTCCTGCTTTGAGCAGGGGATTGGACTAGATGACCTCCTGAGGTCTCTCCAACCCTAATCTTCTATGATTCTATATAGATATATTTTTACCAATGCCTCTTTTATTTTTAATTGTACACTGATATATTCCATTGTCTTTGATATGTGGGACACAGCTTTAAACAGAGTAACTTTGATTTGTGTATAAAAGCTTAAAGTAATTTGTTTACAATACAATAGGGAACAAGCTATTTATGCTACACTTTGTTACAGCACATGACAGAAGCATGACTTAGTTATTTACTCTTTAATTATTTATTTTTATTTGTTAAAATAAATTTTAGCTTTTTGTTCTGACTTTTTTACCTTAATTTTTTTAGCACAAATGTACCTGGTTTAAATGCTTTTTCAGTTTTTGCGTAAAGAGTTTACTTTATTTTTTTTACTCCTTAACATGTGCGTTACTAGTTTTTCACAATAAATATAGTACTTGTGAGCACCTGTCTTTGCATTCAATCTTTTGTGAGAAAATGTGCTCTTCTCCACTCTCCGTGCCCTTTCTCCTTCCCCTTCCCTCCCCTACCCCTTTCCCTCAGCACTGCAGAAATTTTTTGGTTAGCCTTAACATTTTGCAGCATAGTTAGATACAATGTCTCTTGTTACATTTTTAAACATTTTGGCTATAATATACTTGTAACTATATTTTAATGCTTAGTAAAGGCCCAAACAAATGTATGACTTAAAAAGTATGATTTTATTAATATTTTTGTACTAATATTGAAGTTTTTTCCTTAATTGTCCTTATTTTTTCTATGAAAACATAAAATAAAATAAATGGCTAGTAAAAAATTCAATTGCAAAGTCAGAAATATATGTACATATTTAGAAAAGAGTTCTTTCTGAGCTTTGCAAAATAAATCAATACATTGGTATTATGGTGGTTATGTCCCAACCATAATAATTGTGGCAGCACATGTGTGTGCGTGTGTGTGTGTGTGTGTGTGTGTGTATAAGAGAGAATTTTGAGTGCAAAATTACTTTTGTTGCAGCAACATAAAAAAAAATAGTGGCAAGATACTGACAACATACATAACACATAGGCTAAGCTTATATTTAAAGATAAATGGTACCAAATTTGTATCTATTACAACATAAGTTGAGGTATAAAGAGAATAAAATTGTTAAGACCATGCAATTTAGAAAACACAAACTGTTAAACAAAAGAATGAAACCCTTCATTGTGCAGGTTACTTATAACTTAGTAAGGATTTTTATCAATCCCTATTAAAAATAAAAAAGGTATTTACCTACAGTGGAACAGCTTCAACAGGAGAGACTGAGATGTGCCCCACATCAGACTATCCAGTAGCCCAGTGGTGAAAGCATGCACCAGAGAAGTGGTAGATCCGAGTTCTGATTCCTGTCCCTCCTCAGGTGGAAAGAGTACTTGATCTGCAGGTCTCCCACTTCGCAAATGAGTATACTAACCAATCGTCTAAAAGTTAGGAAGGAGCCCTTATCCTGTTTTGTCTGAGCTTCTCTATAGAGGCCCAGTCCAGTAACTGAGGACTGACCTTGGTTGGTGGGTTGGGTCCCTCAGGTGACATAGGCAAAGAAATGCTTACTTTCTCTTGGTTTGTACATCACTCTAGGATGTAGACATCCAGACACCTGGTGCAGTGGGCATGACCAAAGGCAGAAAAATAGATTTTTACTGGAAAAACTTAGGCACTGAGCATGTCAAGACAGATTAATAGAGGGTTTTTTTGAATTCAAGGGGGGCCTGATTCTAGAATTCAGGTGCTTAATGCAGCAGTTAGGTGTTGAAATCTTTTTGTGATGGACCCTTACAGCATAATTGATTGGCCTTTCTAAAGGCTATTATGTGTGCCTGCAATTAGTTGTAGTCAGTTATTACTGGCATAGGCACAGTGAATTTAAAAATACACATATATGAACATAATCATTGCTTTTGCACTGGAGGTAGCAATGATGGCCAGCATGATTTCACTACTACAGCAAGAGCTTCCAGTAGAGGCCACGCTGCTTGTGCCCCTCTGAAGAAGAACCAGGAAGATGAGAGATGAATAGATAAGCTCCTTTGCAGTTTCAGGCAATGAGGCTGCTATGATGCATGCAGGGTTTGAGGGTGGAATTCTTCATGTAGCTTGCTCAACATATTTTGATGGAAATTCAATTAAGGCAAACCCATGTGTGGAACACTTCTCCTTAAAACTCTGTGCATACAATTTTGGGTGAAGGCCTCTTCACATCTTTTCATGTTTTGACTTGAAAAACAGTGACTCAGCATTAACTAGGTAGAAAAAAACCTAAAAGGATACGAAATAGCCTGAAATTGTGCTATTTTGCATGTGTGTGTATGTGTGTGTGTGTGTGAAATACTTCCTCAAAGCTCTACACAGCATTTTAATTTTCCTGTGGAACTAGAGCATTGAAGTGGGAACTTGAAAAATAGGCATGGATATGAAACTTGGAGAACAAGCACTGAATGAACGTTTATAGTGAAAAATATTGCACCCAGGAGTGCATTGCTGATAGTCATGATATAAGAGCCAGTGTAGGATGGGCTGAATTAACTTTAACACCATGTCAAACTTAGCTGTCCAACTGAAATTATTGCTATTTTCTATCTGATTCATGGCTTTAAATCTCTCCTTCCTAGAATTGTCCACAGAGCAATATGAGGAGGTCTTTAGCATAGAACTGTGAACAGGTTACCATTACATGGATGCAAAAAAAGCCTGAAGCTTGTCTTTACTCAGTATTCTAATACTTTATGTATGAGACAACATTAATGGAATGAATTTTCTTGGTCACAGCTCACATGAAAAGTTTTGTAAGTTCAGTGGCTGGGAAGTATGGAAAAGAGACAATGTTTTGTATTCCTCTGAGATGGGTGAGGAAAAAAGTTTACTTTGAACACAAGTTCTAATTTATGAAACAAGCTCTTTCTTTAGCATGAGTACACTAGAAATTAAGTATGGATAAGGAAAATTAGACCTACCAAGGGTTATAACTTAGTTGGCATTTTTCCATAAAAGCCTTTACTAGAAAAGAATTAGAGAAATCAATAAACCTCAGCAAATACATCCAGATCAGTGAAGCTATTAAAAATATAAGATGAAGAGATTTTTTTATGCTGATGCTATAGATCATGAAATACATTTATACAGTCCAGTATTTTACAAATAAAATCACATTAAATCTGTGGAATGAAGGAGCATTTGAAAGAGCTGCAGAAAATAAACAACCACCCTTTCTGTGATCTCCATCAATGCTCGTGACTTCCCTGCCACATCGATCCTGACCTTTCTTCTTGCTGTATTCTGAATGGAGTCTGTCACTGATTCCCTCCATACTTTATCAATATCACCCTTGGCACCTTTCTTCCTTCTCTGCACTCTGCAATGTCCATCTCATCAACTTGTAACTTTGGCTCACCCACAATATCTGCTTCCATGCTTGAGTCATCTTCCTGCTGTACACCCCATTTTTGGGGGTGAGTAGATGGGAGGGTGATCTTATCCACTCATGGTTTTAACTACTGTTTTTATGCCAATGGTTCACAGATCTGCCTTTCTACTCTGGCATCATCTTTGTCTTTTTGAATTTGTATTGCAGCCTGTCTAGCTGCTTTCACTGGATGTCTCATCAATGTAACCTTGGCCAAAAATGAATTCACTTTCCTGAGTCCATTCTCTCTCCATTCTCCTTGCCATTCAAGACTGTATCCTGGGGGTCACCTTCACTCCACACAATCAGGCTATCCAATTTCTATTGCTTGTTCATTGTATAACCCTTTCAAAATCCACACTGTTAAACTAGTTCAGAAACTTATCTTCATCTTAACTGACATCTTTTTCGTGGACATATGCATGTACACCATCTGTCCCTCAAAACACTGCTGCAGAGATCACTGTTTTATGTCCCCTAACTTATGAGCGCACATTTGCATTTCTTCACGGAAGCAACCTTTCCCATTACATCACATTCAAAATGCATGTCCTCACCTTTGTCACTCTTCACCTTTCTACTTATCTCTTCTACCTTGTGTTACCATCTGCCCTTCCACTAAGCGAACAATACCAGTCACCATTCCCCATTACTCTGTGTTTTTTCCCCCTGTGAACAATGCTACACTTGTTGTCATGTTTAAAGAACCACATGGAACAGATTCTTCCACTCCGTCAAATTCTTCAACACCCGCTTCAGTGGTGCCTACCAGAAGTCGATCAACCACTGATGGCTAGGGAAGAGGCAAAACAAAATGAAATATCTCTTTTGAAAGTTTTGGAGAAGCAATTGAATGTACAATACTAAACTATGTTCTTGCCTTCCTTTTTCCACCTGCCTTTGTTCCATTCAATCTGTCATCTTTCAAAATAGATTTTGGGTAGATATTTTTCTTGATATAAAAGGCCTATTTGCCTGACTTCTAGCCCAGTTGGGTCTAATTCTTACTGAAGATTTCAGATGATACTGTAATTAATATCAACAATATGGAAACTAATTTTGATCCACAGAGCAGAATAGTCTATACCAGTGGTAGTTGATTGAAACAAATTGTCTTTACAATTATACCTTCCATCCAAACATTCAAACCACTTTGCAAAGCACTAAGCTTAAGTGTATTCTCATATTGCGGACAAGCAAATTGAGGCCCAGAGATGATTCAAGGCTGCATACCGGGGCTGTACAGTCTTTAAATTGACTTCAGTAGGGAGCTGAATTGGGTTTAACATCAAAATAGTAGAGCTCGGAATACATGTTGGTAAGCTTGACCCTCCGTACCTCTCTGTCCTGGCTCTAGTCATTCAACCACCCTCTTTCTGTGTTGAGAGTTTAATCCAGATTTCTTATTAAGATCAGTTATGTACAAAAAAAGAGTAGTGCTTCCTATTTTATGGGATTTGATTAGTTACAGTGCTTTTCAATTTTCATTCAAATGTTCTGGTTTAGAGGTGTCTAGTGACTTTATTTGAATCCACAGCATAGTTTGGAGCCGTACCAAATAAAAGCTTCTCCAAATACCTGTACTAAACAATATTCTGCTTCTCCAACAATAACTTTTTGCAACTTTAACTGGTATGTGTGTATTGCCTTTCTGTTCCTGTTTGGTTCCTGGATCCTGCTCCCTGAACTGAGTGTTCCAGTCCCTGTGTGCACACACACATGCGTGTGTGTGTGTACTTAGCATTGGATGTGTGCAGTTACTGAGTCTGTTGCTACATACCTACCACTTGGACCGTTACATCTTGTTCAGGCTGATGCTGACCTAACTGGTTCATAGTTATTACACTGTGATGAGGCATCCTCCCCACATTAGCATGCAAGGGGTTAATAGGGTACAGGAAGTAGGTAATAGGAGTGGGGCTGAGAGGAACAGCCAATCAGGGCCCAGCAGGCCCGTACAAAAAGAGATGCAGGACAGAGTGGGGTTGGTTACTCCCTAGAGTTCAAGGAGGGACTGAAGAGTTGGTGGGGACAGAACACATGGCTGTCATCTACAGGGTCCCTAGGCTGGGACCTGAAGTAATGAGTGGGCCTGGGTTCCTCCCCCTCACCACTGGGAAGTGATTGGACAGTTGTTTTCACCACTGTGGAAGTGGCTGTACAGTTGACTGCAGAGTCCCCAGAAAATAATGACACAGTCCTTGGAGTGTCATGGGTCTGGGAGAAGATGTGACAGCATGTGAGGCACCACTGGGAGAGAATGTACTGACTTGCAGCGCTAATCCCCAGGACAACCAGCAGGAGGTGCCAATATAATGAATGGAGCCCCTTGATTGACCACTTACCTGTGTTTCTTGCTTCAATTTTCTTCTGTTTTGAGATAGCTGTTCTGGGGTGCATCAGAGAGTAATACAATTGCAACTGTGTATCAGGAAGAGGTTAAATTATTAGACAATAGAATCTAGGCAGAACATGTTGTTGCTCATGAAATGAGTTGCAATTATAAAAGTTACCTTTAGCTGTATTGTACTTAAAGTATATTATGATTCAGCAGCTGACTCCATCAAAACATAATCAGCCTGTAATTTCCAATTTTACCAAGGTAGCCTTCTTTTATTACAGAATGTGAATAAAGGCCCTTTATGGTTCATAATGCGGGAGAATAACTATAAGTGATTGCAGATGGGATCAAATGCAGGCAAGCGTAGATTTTTTGAATGTTTTCAAAGTTAAATTAATGATAATGGTTCCAACTTCTCTACTGAGTAAAATGTCCCTTTTTTTTTTTTACTATACTGCATCTATAACCAGGTGTTGCTTTTTGATCATCCATAAATATACACGGTGTGTGCAAAAGTGGAGAGTAAAAATATAACTTTGACAGTGTGTGATTTAGGTTCACTTCAATAGCAATCGGACATACATTCAACCTAATAAAGCTTATATTAAACCTGTCTGTTCCTTCAGTCAGTGTGAGAGTTCTGCACTACCAAGGAATATATAATCACCTTGAGATAAGATGGGAGTTTTAAAATACCACTGTTCTTCTATGTAAGGTAGTGCATAAAAATTGGATTGTGTAATTTTTTTTTCACTTGTAAGGAAAAACTAAGGAAAAGTAATCCAATAGCTTCAAAATTTAAATACATGTTCCTTCGCATGTCATAGGATATTAACAGGTAAAAGAACATGTTAAACTGATGGCTGAAAGTAGGAAGCTACACAAATTCAAATTTAACAGGCACAATTTTACCATAAAGCTGTTGTAGATCCTCATTCAATGGAAGCTTTTAAATCAAATTGGATGTCTTCAAAAAGAGATGCTCTTGTTCGAGAAGAGCTATTAAATAGAAGCAGGAGTAAACTTGTGGAAGATCTATGGCTTGTGTTATGAAGGAGGTCAGACTAGATCAGGGGTAGGCAACCTACGACATGGGTGCCAAAGGTGGCACATGAGCTGATTTTCAGCGGCACGCGCAGTGCCAGAGTTCTGGCCACCAGTCCGGGGACTCTGGATTTTAATTTAATTTTAAATGAAGCTTCTTCAGCATTTTAAAAACCTTATTTACTTTACATGCACCAACAGTTTAGTTACATATTATAGACTTATAGAAAGAGACCTTCTAAAAACGTTAAAATGTATTACTGGCAAGCGAAAACTTAAATTAGAGTGAATAAATGAAGACTTGGCACACCAATTCTGAAAGGTTGCCGACACCTGGACTAGACAATCTCAATGCTCATTTCTGATTTTAATCTTTGAATATCTAAGACCATGTTCACATTATAAACTTTGTTTGACTCAAGTTACAGTGGCAGCTATATGGCAATGTAAATGTATCTCTTTGGCATTTGCCCACTTGGCTCCTTGTATCAGCGCAGATCATACTCACTATGAGCACCTGTCTTGGTGCAAGGAGGATAGGAATCCCTGTGTGCAACTTGCCTACATCCAGGGCACTGTCTTTTGGGAAGTTTTGTTAATGCAGGAAGGGGCAGAAACAAGTCATGCAAGGGCGACTTGGAGCAAGGAGTCATCTTCCCAGTCTGCGACGGTCTCCATTCCATAATGTCATCTATATCCCATAATTTTCATGCTTTTTTTAAAAAAAAATCCCATGAACATGCACTGTGGAGCCTGTACAGCTCTGTACTTCTGTCATGAGTGTTACAATAAAAGGATGCATGATCCTCTAGTATTTGTAGAGGCATCAGAAGAACCAAATCAACAGAGTGCATGACAATTTTTTGGAAAACACATTACTATGGGACAAAGCACAAATTGATTCAAGGTGGTTTGTGAGCACCTACAGAGGAACTGCAGATGATGGAATATCCGTTCTGGGATCGAGAAATGAGTACTGACTAGTGGGATTGTATCATAATGCAGGCTTGGGACAATGAGCAGTGGCTGCAGAACTTTTGGATGTATAAGGCCACATTCCTGGATCTGTGTGACAAGCCCATCCCAGCCCTCAAGTGCAAGGAAAATGTGACAAAGTCAGGCCAGATGGCAACAAGAGGATCCTCATATTGGGTTCTAGGAAGTGGGTGGACATAAGTTCGCCCACTGCTATAGGACCCTCCCCCAGCCTTTGAGGGAGAATCCACAAAGTCCAGGAACTCAAAGAATTATGGAGGACAACCAAAAATATAACAGGACAGGTGTGAACGTCAGAGGGTCAATCAAAGGGAACCTGAAGGAGACACCAAGCAGAGAATCTGGGACAGCGCCCACTGCTGCTCAGAGATGGCAATGGAGCCAATGAATGCCACCCAGAGGAACTCTGCCAGGATATATGAGTGAAGGCAAGATCAGAAATAGGCCCTACAGTTGCAGGAAACCCCCTCAGTCAACCTTCTTTCCCTGGTCTTATAGATGGCCACTTTGGCCAGCACTAGGAAGAGGTTGACAAGAAGGTACCGTGACTTTGTGAGGCCACAGATAGGGTGTGAGCATATACTAAATCTGCCTCCTATTTGATAAGGCGTCCCATTTTTGTTCTTTTGATACTGTGTGAATGTGTAAATAACTTGTCTCTACTGATTTTTCCACACCATTCATGATTTTACAGACCTCTATCATACCCCTCCTTAGTCTCTTTGCTCAACTGAACAACTCTAATATTTTTAGTCTTTCTTTGCAGGAAAGTTGCTCCATACCCTGGATCATCTTTGTTACCCTTCTCTGAACCTTTTTCAAGTTCCATTATATCTTTTTTGAGATGTGGAGACCAAAACTGGACACAGCAGTCAAGGTGTGGGATCATCTGTTTTATTTTCTATTTCTTTCCTATAGTTTGTAACATACTATTAGCCATTTTGACTGCTGTCGTGCATTGAACAAAGGTTTTCAGAGAATTAGCCATGGCAACTCCGACTCTGGGTGGTAACAGATAATTTAGAACCCATCATTGTATATGTACAGTTAGTATTTTTTTCTAATGTGCATTACTTTGTACTTATTAAAATTGAATTCCATCAGCCTTTTTTCTTGTCCAGTCACCCCATTTAGTGATATTCCCTCTGTGAATCTTTGGAGTCTGCTTTGGATTTAACTATCTTGAGTAACTTAGTATCTGCAAACTTTGCCACCTCAATGTTCACCTCCCTTTTCTAAATCATTAATGAATATATTGAACAATACGGGTCCCAGCACGGATCCTTCGGCATCCACACTATTCACCTCTGTCCATTGTGAAAGTTGAACATTTATTCCTACCCTTTGGTTCCTCTCTTAACCAGTTACTGATCTATGAGAGGACCTTTCCTCTTAGAACATGGCTACCTAGTTTCCTTAATAACCTTTGCTGAAGGACTGTCAAAGGCTTTCTGAAGTCCAAGTACACCATATTTTGTGGACCACTCTTATGCAGATGCTTGTTGATGCCCTCCAAGAACTCCAATAGATTAATAAGGTATGACTTCTCTTTACAAAAGCCATACTGATTCTTCCCCAACAAATATATTTATCTATATGTCTGATCATTCTGTTTTACAGCAGTTTCTAGCAATTTTCTTGGAACTGAAAATAAGTTTACCAGCCTGTAACTGCTAGGATTTCCTCTGGAACCTCTTTTGAAAATTGGCATGGCATTTCATTAGGTACTTTCTAGTCATCTGGTGCAAAGGCTGGCTTCAGCGATACGTTGGTTACATACTACAGTTAATAGTTTTTGCAGTTTCAAATATGAGTTCCTTCAGAACGCTTAGGTATCATCTGGTCCTGAGAACTTATTACTGTATAATTTATCAGTTTGGTTTTTGTTTGTTTGTTTGTTTGTTTGTTTGTTTCATTTCCAAAACCTTTTCTGTTGCCACAACATTGTGGGACAGTGTTTCAGATTTGTCACCCACATCAGTAGTATCCTTTTGGGTATCTCCCACACATCCTCTGCAGTGATGACCAAAGAAAATAATTAATTTAGCTTCTCTGAAATGGCTGTGTCTTTGAGTGCTCCTTTAGTATCTTTTATCATCTACTGACCTCACTGACTTTTAGCAGGCTTCCCTCTGCTGACATACATATTTACTCTCAGTCTTTGAATCTTTAGAAAATTGCTTCTCCAATTCCTTCTTGGCCTTTCTTATTATACTTCTTACTTGCCAGAGTTTGTGGGTCCTTCTGTTTTCTAGCTTATGACAGTTGCCCAATCTGCTTACGAACTCCAGGTTTTCCCAAAAGTTTAAACAGATAATAAACATTAACTTTACTAGTAGTACCTAGAGACCCTGAACTTGCTCCGGCACATACATGTACTATTTATACTTTCACAAGGGCATGCAAGGCCTTATGAACACTCTCTGTGAAAAATACTTAAGGCAATAGAAATTTAAGGTGAAATTAATTCACGTGTAGAGAACAAGCACAACTTTGTGCTAGGTAATCCCTTTTTGGATAGACTTACGTAGGACTTGCATGGTGTATAGGCGTTGTTCTGCCTTCTAACCAGGTGAACTTCGCCCTTTGTTTATAACAACTGAAAGGATACAAACGCAAACTTATTTTCTTCTTTTAATAAAGAGAACTGTCCAACTTTCAAGATATAGAATATTTTCCACTTGTGTTTCTCTCTAGTGAGTCGTCTTCATGACACACAGCAATCAAAATAAACGAATGTGTCACTATTCGTTTCCTTCCTGGAAGGGATGGTTTATTCATTATTTATTATAAATACATTTATATAATGAAGACAGATGTGCCTGGACAAACTTCATTTTACGGTATTTGCCAAAGTTAAGAACAACAGGAAGCTAATTTTCTAATAGGTCTAAGAGGATACTGTGTAACTGTTCTGCTTTTTAAAGAGTACGGATTCTGTAGATACTGACTAGGATGACACAGCTTGATGAGCTGTCCTAGTGATTTTTTCAGTATTACATAAATCTCTTCTAATAAATATTTTTCTGGGTGACAATAGTTAGCACCAGAAATAGCAGACTACGGATGTTATGCCATGTTCAATTTAAGTATATTCATTTTTTGCCCATTTATTACCATTCACAGATAACTCCTGCTATTTGTAGAATGTGTAAATGCACTTTCCAATTATTTCTTCATTCCCTTCCCATCACTGAAGCAATCCTATGGCTTGAATTTCATCATATCCTTATATTAACAATAACATGCATCCACAACTTTTATTTTTGCTTATTTTTTTTTGTTTAGTGATAAACTTGTCTTGAAAGAGCCTAGCACAAATAAATAAGTTCCTTGCCCTGAAGAACTTGAAGTCTAAATGAATCATTCAAAGACAAAATCATAGTGAGAATGTTGCAGCTTCAGTATTAAAACTTTAGCACAGTCTATATGTTGTCCTTAGAATAATATAGTTTCAATATTTGATTTCACCAGTGTACATCCCTTGCTTATCTATGACAGTATTTTTATAGTCAGTAAGTAATTTTAGATTTACTTTTTCATGGAACTTTTAATTTGTAGATCTGAAAGAACTTTGCAAAGGATGGTAAGTATAATCTACATTTTGCAAATGGAATAGAAATGAAGTGAGTTGCCTAAAGTCACGCAGTAGATTGCTGTCAGTTGGATATTAAAAGTCAGTTGAGTGCCCAATTTGCTGAACTCCATTGCTTCTTGCAAGTGACCATTTCATGCAAAAAGAGCACCAACCCTCCAGACCAAGAACAAAAAGATCATTACCACAAATTTTCCTTCTTCTTGTTCCATTCAGCTTTGTGCAGAAGAATCAGTTCAGTTCTTCTATGTGTCATTTATTCTGATACCAATGAAGCTTCTCTAGCATGGGGCATATTTTGCTCTCAGATGAATATCCACAGTTCCTGATAGTGTCTAGTAAATGGCAGAATTCCAGTCATTGTGCCCAATCAGGGATTATCTCCCCTTCTCCATCACTCTCTGTCTAATCTTTCCAAGGCCACAGATATATTTAGTTTTAAACTCCTCCAATATATTGTAAGATAGTCACTGAAGAGCCTTATCCAAAGCCCGATGAATAGAAAGACGTCCATTTATATTAGTGACCTTCAGATCATCCTAGAAAGTTCCTATTAATCTGTGGCATTACAATGGAAAATACAGCTGTAAATTATTATTCATTTGAAGATGAATGTGTGAAATCCCGGTCCCATCATTAGTATGGGTAATCCTTAAAGGTGATCTTCTCATCTGATTCTGTGAGGAAAATACTAAGGAGCAATCTGTGAGCAACCATTCTAGCCTGTTCTCTTCACTGCAATTTATTCAATACTGGCCTGCATCCCCCTGTCCATCATTTAATCTATCTATCTTTGTAAGGGAATTAGACCTAGGTCTGGTGGAAGTCAGTTTATTAGCTCCTGTATGATTAAAGTGAACAAAGATGAGAGTGAAAAGAGATGAAATAATGATACAAGGGTGTTTAATTGTTGTCCTTCAAGGTACTGTTGCTGGAATGAAGGAAACTGTGTATCATATCCTCCTTTGTAGGAAATATAAAATATTTATGGATAAACAAATAGCTCATTATTATATAAGTCATATAATTAAATAGGTGTCTTTTTGTTTTTGTTTTGCTTCATTTTTAATAAGATTTGAGGGTAATTGGATTTTTAATATGATGCCAATTGTGGCAAATTGCCGGTATTATTCTCTGGGTCTCACGCTTTCTCTTCTCTGGGGTAGGTTCAGGGCGATATTGCTTGCCTCTGAACCAGTTCTTAATCACTCCCCTAGTGTCCTGGGAGGAGGGGAGTGGAGAGGGAGGGACCTGGGCCCGCCCTCTACTCCAGGTCCCAACCCAGGGGCCCTGGGGTTGTGGTGAACCACTTGACTAGCGGTTTCTTCCCCTGGGTTACTTCCCTCTCATACCCGTCAGCTTGTGAAGGGCTTCTCGCCTCTCTTCTATACAAGCCTGGTGCCCCTTACCTAGGGTTTCTGTTGGGCTTCCCAATCCACCGCAGCACTCCTCCAAACCTTCTATTTCTCTCTGGACAAACTCTTCTCTTCTGCAATCTGCACTCTGCTCCAATCCAACCTTTCTCCTTCAACTACCACCCCCTGTCTGACTGAAGCAGGGGTTTATATCCCATGACTGGAGTCAGGTGCTCTAACTGGAGTCAGGTGCTCTAACTGGAGTCAGGTGCTCTAACTGGCCACAGCTGTTCTAGTTAATCTAAAGCAAACCTTCCTCCCTTGGCAGGGAATAAGGCCCCCTGCTAACACTCTTATGCTGCCCTCTGGCCATGCTGTATCACACAATATGAAACACGAAAGCAAAACCCAGATTCAGTGTTAATAAAACATGTTAAACCAGGTGACTTATCTGAAGACTATATAAATGGATTTAATGGATGAGAGCAATTTCCTAAGGCACAAAGGACTGAAGTGGATACCATTATAGATTTTGGAATAGGTACTCCACAAAGTATAACAGGAGCACTAAACCGTGAGATAGACGTCTGCAAAGAATTGTGCTGATCCAGAAAACACTAGATTTAGGAATCCAATCTGTGCTAAGTTTGCAATGTACCTTGAAGTCTCAACAAAAAGATCTAACAGGATGCGCAACAAGAGCAACTGATTATGTTCTCACAAAAGCATATTACCAAAACCAAACAGGTAACTCTTCAGATAAAGGCATCCTAGTGATGACTTTGTCCTTTTTTTCTGCAAAATAGAAGTCTGTGTTCCTTTTGTCCAGGCTTCTTATGTCTATGGATTGAACTACATCCAGGTCAGAATACATGGCTATGAGCACTTACAATGATGCATATATGGGATGAGAATAAGACGTCAGATAATTTTTATCTGTGTAGGCACTATGAGGAAGCAGTGACCCCTAACATGTAATAGATATCACTCAGGTGGCTCTATAACATAGTTCTAAGACTTCAGCTTAACTGAATGTTAGAGATAAGTTACATCTTAGAGAAATGTCTTTGCAGTTCATTTATTTATACAAGCTGAATATTTTAACCTGTAACATCTGTCTGCTGCCTAAGAAGCAATTCAGTCAGAAAGAATTATGTGCAGTTTCTGCCTATGTTCTACATCCACATGTTCTAACACGTTAACAAGTCAGTGCAGACAGGCTGTGTGCACTTTATCATGTGTTAAGTTGGTTAATGTCAGGTCTCCTTCATAGCCTTTACCTTTAATATGTGCTAAACTTTGTATGCCTTGTCTACTCTAGACTATTAGAATAGGTTATGCATTCTAAGACACATTTTATACTAGTCAAGGTTTTAGTCAAAAGGTGAAGACGAGAGAAATAATTTCCCTTAAATATAGTTACATGCAATTCTTTGTTACCTGAAGGTAATCAGCACTTTATCAAACAAAACATTGTTAGTGTCATAAGGGGAGTGGTTGTAATGAACTGGGATACAGTGAATATGAGACTTATTTTTCAGTGTTTGACGCTGCAGGGTACTGAGTACTTTGACACTACTCCAGGAAAGCACTCAAGCCCATACTGAACACAAAGTCCTATTGATACCTAAGTAATTCCATGTGCTAAAGTGCTTTGCTGGATCAGAGCCAGAGTTCTCAGCACCTGGCAGGTTTGAGCCCTAACAGGGAAATTTAATGATAAAAGCAGAGGTCACTACTTCGTCACCACAACTCTACTGTATCACTGACTCCTACATAGTGTTTAACAAAAGCATAAAAAACTTCTTTTCTGGACTTCTTGTACCCTGCCAGCTCATTAAGAACAGAATCCATAACAAAAATAAATTCATGAAATATTTTATAGCCTCTAGAGAGAGAATGCAGCCTCAACAAATGAAATAAAAAGGCAAGCAAGGGAAGCATTTTAAACATCCTTAACTGCCAGAGAAAAAAAGAGCAAAATATTTTAGTCCAAGTGCAAATGTGGTGAAAAGATGCAACTTGATTGGATTCAGTAGAGCATCTGTACTCTGCCAGGTTTGAATTTACAGTTAAGTACCAACATCTACAACAGGTATCAGCAACCTTTCAGAAGTGGTGTGCTGAGTCTTCATTTATTCACTCTTCCTTAAGGTTTCACATGCCAGTAATACACTTTAATGTTTTTAGAAGGTCTCTTTCTATAAGTCTATAATTTATAACTAAATCATTGTTGTATGTAAAGTAAATAAGGTTTTTAAAATGTTTAAGTAGCTTCATTTAAAAATAAATTAAAATGCCGATCTCCCCGGACCAGTGGCCAGGACCCAAGCAGTGTGAGTGCCACTGAAAATCAGCTCGCATGTTGCCTTTGGCACACATGCCGTAGGTTGCCTACCTGTGATCTACAATCATACTTAATGGAAAATATTGTTATGACTCCAAATGAAAGAGGGGTATAGCCTCTTCTGAGACAGACTCCAATGGTCTCTGAAGCAGGTCTCTTTCTAGTTTAGGTTGCCTTACCTTAAAGAAATGAGACTGAAAATATACAAATGAGAACCTTTCCTAGCACTCTGCTAAACACCGGAGAAATTCCAAAAGTGGATGAGGTGAGTCAGGTTATTACAAGACTTGTTTATAATGGAAATTTGAGTTTATGTAGCCTGGACAGGAGAAAAGATGGGAAGTCCTTGACTGAAAATTATGAAAGATATAATGAAACCTTTTCCTCCCGTCTCATAAGGCAAGAAAACATGATTAATTTAATTACCAGTAAACTTAAAGCAAGTTAGAAAATATTGTTGCAGATAACACAGAGCAAACCTGTGAAATTAACTGCCACATGACATTTTAAAGTCAAATACGTACAATTTTCAAAAATGTTTGTATGATTTCATGACAATTTAATAACATTTGTAATTTTGCCAGCTAAGATATAGATAATCAAATATCATGCTTTAAGATGCAAGCTAATTATCTGCAGAGGTCAATAGGAATTCCTCCCTCTTCCATTTGCACTGTTGCACAATTAGCTAAGTGAATTATTTGTTTGATGTATTGTCTTTCTCTTCAGTGTTAGGTATTGGCTACTGCCTGGGCCAGTGGCCTAGACTTGATGGACCAGCGATCTGATGTTTAATGGCAAATAATATTTTTAATTAAAATTGCTATTTATATTGACTTCAAAACCAGAAGGGATCCTTTTGATCTTCTACTCTAACCTCCTATATTATACAGGGCATAGAAAGTCTCCAAAACTTTTTTCTTTTAGAAAAAAAAATCACTCAATTTTAAAAGTTAAATAATGGAGAACTCACCATGCTCCTTGGTAAATTGTTCTAATTGGTAATTACCTTCATGTTAACAATGTATGCCTCATCTGCAGTATGAATATATTCAGCTATTCATGATTCATAATGATGACCTTCTTAAATTGTAACACCTTGTGCATTTTCCCTCATTTTATGTATTTTTTTAAGTTCCACCAGGCATGCAGATTGGTTTGTTTTGTTCATATTGCCTGCTGGCAATATTACCCTCCTGCCCCCTGCAACTGTGAAAATAAAAAAATATTAATTGATTTTCAATGATACATATGATCCTATGTACCCAAGTCCGTTTTGAAAATGAAACTTAGCTGTCTATATCACTTCAGTCTTGCAACATTGAGTATGCAATTTTAGCTCTAAATTCAAGAATATCACCTTTAAAAATCTAGGTCTTGATGCATCTCAGGAGGAGGGTGGTGCAAAGGTGTTACCACTTGTAAGGTAAGCCATTACTCATCATAAGTAAGAGTCTTGAATCTGGCCACCAAAAGTCCTGCCTCTTATGAGACCTGGCCTTCTTCAACCAACACCTTCAAAGTTCACATCACTCTCTTGTGTCAGCCTAGTTTCATTCTAGTACTTTAAAAAGACAGAGACGGAAAGATTAGCTATGCTAATAGTCTTCCTCATCTTTATATTCTATGATTAAGAACTGAAGAATATTCATGAATTTAGAGCTAAAATTGCATATTGCATACCTGTTCTATAAATCATATCAAAATGCAACAACTGATTAATATGAAAGTGAAAATGTTTCCTGCAGGCAGTCAAACTGGCCTAGAACTATGTATTTGACTGCTGTGTCATGTATGTTGATATTTCACATTAAGAACTTTACCACATTGACACAGAAGTCATTTATCTTCAATGGCACATATTAATGATACCCATCTGAACCTGCTTATAGCAGTGATTCACTTAGCAGCCTTTTTGTAACATTCATCTTATAGTGAAGAAAATATCCCCAGTGCTATGATGCATTGTGAAGGGTATGTCATGCTGTTCATAAATATAACAGTCTCGACTGTGTGTGGTCCCTGTGGGCCTGCAAGTGAAGCAGGGGAGAAGAAGAAGCCTCTCTACTTTTCCTCTTTTCCCCTTGTTATAGATCCACCTAGGACCTCCCTGTTTGCTGTGAGGGGAATCCTAGCCACTCTGCATCCTCGATTGTTTTAAGCCTCTGGAACCAGAGTGGAGTCTAACAACTGCTCCACACTTAGGGTGCTTGGGCATGCATGTGGAGTGCAGACCTTCTAAAGCTCCTTGAGATCTGGAATTCACAGTCCTGCAGCCTAACTCCTGGACTCAATGCTGACCAAACAGCCTCTCCAGTTATTTCAACACATCATATCTGAAAACTACTCCAAACTTTAGCTTACAGTTTAATTTTTTGAGGAGGTCCATGATGATTTTAAAACACATAACACAGAGAGTTACTTTGCCACAGTCTAACACTATTGATTAATCATATTAATCACAAGAAAATACAGTGCAAATAGAACACAACAAACTGCCTAACCGCAATGTCCCTTGCTAGCTCCCTCCTGAGAGAACAACTGTGTTCAGGAAGGTAAATAGATAAGTGTCCCCTATAGCAGACAGGCTGCTACATGTTGGGTTGCTTCTTCCTCATGGAGTCATCTTCCTCAGCTTTCCTTTATTCTTTCCAGCATTTCCCATTCCTGTGTTTCTCTTTCAAGCTCTTCAGTGAAGATCTGTATGTCTGTTTAGATACCTCCTTCCCAAATCTGACTTTCTTTGTTCTTTTTGGTAATTTTCTACTGTTCCAAAACCTGCACCAGACTCCCTCCCAGTGGAGAAGTAGGACAAACTAGTTTCCCTAAGAATGCAGTTGCTTGTTAGCATAGCTAGATTCAAGACTCATAGATTCCAAGGCCAGAAGAGATCATTGTGATCATCCAGTCTGACCACTTGTACAACACAGGTGATAGAACTTCACTAAAATAATTCTTAGAGCATATATTTTAGAAAACATCCAATCTTGATTAAAAATCTCTATCTAGTGATAAAGAATCCACTACAACACTTAGTAAACTGTTCCATTAGTTAATTACTATCACTGTTAAATATTTACACTGTGTTTTCAGTCTGAACTTGTCTAGCTTCAACTTCCAGCCATTGAATTATATTATACCTTTCCCTTCTAAACTGAGAAGGGTGATGGGGGATGAGAAGACTTGATGTCACACTTTTGTCCAATGTATATTGCATAGTCATCTGTGACCTCCTAGGATAATTATGTAGGAAATCCAAGTACAGCTAGTTGCAAATAGGGACCTAGAATTTACAAGGGGTTCAGGTCTATGGCATGAATTCAGATATCTTTCTTCTAGGATGACCAGTGCATGAGAGGAAAACAGAATAATCTTCACATGTGAATGGATTGGACAAAAAGAAAAGACACCAGAAAATTGATGGGATTGTATGGATGGGTTAATATTAGGGACAAAAAATAACTAATTGAATTTTGAAAAAAAATTACTCTGTGGAAAGCAAACTGTGTCTTACTGGTATTTTTTGTTGTTGTTGTTTGTTTTTTTTTAAGTTTCCTTTTTCCTTTTCCAGTTGTAGTCATCAACATTTTCCATTATCTTCTCCAAAGAGAAGTAAAGTTCTATGAGATTCTATTTTTAAGCTACAGATGCTGATTATTTATCAGGGGTCATCAACCTCTGGCACACGGCTCACCAAGGTAAGCACCCTGGTGGGCCGGGCCAGTTTGTTTATCTGCCGTGTCGGCAGGTTCGGCCGATCGCAGCTCCCACTGGTTGCGGTTCACCGTCCCAGGCCAATGGGGGAGGTAGGAAGCCGTGGCCAGCACATCCCTCATTCCGCAGTGCTTCCTGCCACCCCCATTGGCCCAGGAGCTACGATTGGCTGAACCTGCCAATGTGGCAGATAAACAAACTGGCCCGGCCCACTAGGGTGCTTACCCTGGTGAGCCACGTGCCAGAGGTTGACAACCCCTGTAAAATTTAGATATTAGAATGAAAATTAATGGACATAAGATTAAAAACATACTGGTAAAGTTGATGGCAAAATGGACAGACTATAGCTGCTGACTCTAGGAGTCATTCTAGAGTACTCTGGTCAGAGATCATCTCTGGAGCATGAGCAATGACATTTGTGGGAGGGGGTGAGAAACAATTGCACTGTATGATGTCCTTCCCATCTATGTTTTTTTACTACAATCCTTGGTTTTGAAGAATTCAGAGGTGCTAGAGCCAGTTGTGCCTCAATTCTGGCTGACAGAGGGAAAACGTTGCCCCCTCAAAGTTGAAACTATTTCCATATTTCCTTGACAGGGATGTGAAACAGAATGGGGAAGGTGGGATATGTTTTTACTTTACGTTATTGGCTTGTTAATTATGTTTGTGGGGATTGCTATGTTGCTAGGTACTTTTCTGTATGAATTGATGACCAAAAAAAAAATCAATGCACATAGAGTCTGAAATAAAGAGGTAGTGGTTGTTTTATTTTTTAATATATTTAAATCAGCATAAAATATTTTCAAAAGGCCTGTGGTGGTTGGAGCTGCAGTTTGGTTGAAGGACATGCATCACTTTACACTTTTTTAAAATATATATGCAAGTAGATATTTACCAAATAACACTTTCATGTGCAATTAAACTATGATGGAAAATCTCATTCACATATCCCTCATGTAACTCCATTTGGATCAACAGCTCTAGCTGCTGAATTCTTTCTATCTTGAAGCAATTTAAGAACTAATATATATCTTTTACCTTCTTCAATGCAGATATCGGAGTTCAATGTCCATGTACATTGAGGATGCTTCTGTAGCAAGAGAGGTTAGGTGTTGTAAACTGCCCTCCATATGTGGAATTGGGCACTCTTCTACTGCATGTTACCATATGCAGTGTTGCCCCCCAGTCACAGCATGGAGAGATATCAGAACAATCCAGTGCATAGTTGCAGCAACTCTGGATGAGCCAGAGAGCAGCCTGTAGCACCTGGTATAGGATATGTGACCAAGTAGACATAGGCAGATGCAGTAATGGACTCCTGAATTTGCTTAGTGTATAAAACTCTTTCCCACTGATGCTTCCATTCTACAAACATGTAGTTTTCAGAACCCTGGCAGCACTGATCATTTCTGCATGATAAAGGGCAAGTAGCATTTTTGTCCAGAGATTCATGAGCTGCCATAGTGAAGAGATGCTGAGAGATCACATAGGTTGTCACACCCCAGCCTGTAGGAGCAGTGTTTTCCCCCCGAATACAAGCAGATCTTCAGATTGGAACTCCATAAAGTTTTGTATCTGAAAATGGGGCACTGTTCAACCAGTGATGTAATAACTTGGCTTCAACTGTCACAGATCTCCAGGCAGACATAATATTAATGGCATCATAACAAAGGTCTGATGGAGCTATATATATTTCCTCGTGCGTGTATTGTAGTTTTGAGAAAGCTTGGTGGAGATTTTGTAGATGTTGGTCTCTGTCTGAGGGGTTAGAGCAGATGCGGTTGTACCTCAGTGCTTGGCTGTAGACAATGGATCGTGTGATGTGCCCGGGATGGAAGCTGGAGGCATGAAGGTAGGTCATGCAGCTCGGTAGGTGTTTCGGAATCAAGGTCTTGGGTGTGTAGGATGTGACCATCACTTATTTGCACTCTTGTCTAGGAAGCGGACCTCCCGTCTAGATTGGTCCGGCTGAGGTGATGGTGAGCGGGTGGAAGTGTTGAAACTGTGGTGGAATTTTCCAGAGTCTCCTTCCAGATGATGAAGATTTCATTCAATTTAAGTGTAGTAGAGAAGGCGAGTGTCGAGTGGAATGAGAGCAAGGAGCATTGTTCCAGGTCGCCATAAAAATGGCATTGTTGTGGGGCCATGTGGAAGCCCGAGTGGTGCCATGATCTGGAAGATATATATTGTCATCAAAATTTAAATATTTGTGTGCGAGATAAAGGCAGGCTCAGCAGCCAGTTGTGCTGTGGCAGCATCAGGGATATGTTCCTACAAGCTTGTATCCATCTGTGTGTGGGATGTTGTGTAAAGAGCCTCCTACGTCCATGGGTGGCTGAGCATGTTTTTTGGAAGGTCACCAATGCAAATTGTAGTTTCCTCAGGAAAATATTGGGTGTCACAGAGATAGCTGGCGAAGTGCTGTAGCATAGGGCTGAGTAGAGAGTCCACATATCCAGACAGGTCTCCCATAGTCCCCTCAATTGCGGAGAGTGGGGCAATCCCGGAGTGTGTCAGGATTCTGGATTCTGGATCTTGGTAGTGTGATAGATAACCCTAGTCAGCGACTCTAGGGTAGGTGCATTTGTTCCAGTTGTTTAGTGTAGGGAAGTGTCCTGAGTAGATGTTGGCAGTTCTTAAGTAGTATTCCTCAGTGGGAACTGGGGAAGTGGCTGTAGAATTTAGTGTTGGAGGTTGTCTGGGCGGTCTCCTCTTTGGTAGTCAAGATTTATTCATGATGACAATTAGCACCTTCTTTATCAGCCACTTTTGATGAAATTCAGGGCGGGTTCTGCCGCTGTGGCGTGCCATTGCGTTCTGCACTTACTTACGTTAATGAGGCACGCGATGTTGTTTTTTCCACAATTTCTGCCTTGCACGTTGTGTGAAGCCAATCATGATAGGTCCAGACTGTCATTTCGACCCTCAGGAGGAGTCCCACGGGAGTTCTTTCTATGTTGTTGGTGGGAGGGTAGCCTGATGTATCACGTGCGCTGTTCCAGATTGTCCTGAAATTCTGAGTTGGAGACGGTGACAGTGCACAGACCGACCGCATATGCCTACCTTTCATTGCTCCAGCTTCCATCCCGCCATATCACACGATCATTGTTTCAGCCAGCACTGAAGTGTACAACTGCATCTGCTCTAACCCTTCAACAGCACCAACACCTACAAAATCTTCACCAAGCATTCTAAACTACAATACACGCACGAGGAAAATAAGGGAAACGATACACTACAAGAGCCAGACTGTACCCGAGAACCTCCTACTGCAAGACACCAACAGAAAGAAACCAAAGACTCCACTGGCCATTCACATACAAGTCCCCAGCTAACAACCCCTCCAATGCATCATCAGGATCTACAACCCATCCTGGAACAACGATCCACACTTTCACAGGCTTGGGTGGAGACCAGTCCTCGCTCACAGGCAACCCTGCCCATATGATACATTTCTCACAGTGAATGCACATCGCACCATAGTAACTTAGTCAGGAACCAAATCCAATCAACAATACTCTCGATGCCGCATTGCCCACAATATACACCAGGACACCTTCACTCGGCGCTAACAGATCAGCGAGTTCATCACCGGTCATTCACCTGAACAATCCACCAATGTTAATAATGCCATATCATATGCCAGCCAATGCCCCTCTGCTATGTACATCGCCAACTGGACAGTCGCCTACGGAAAAAGTTTATAACGGACACAAGATCAGATATCAGGAATGGCAATAACAAAAAACCTGTACGAGACACTTCAACCTCCCTGGCCCAACGTCTAGCAGACTTAAGGTACCATCCTGCAAGCAAAAAACGTTCACGACGCAGCATCAAAGAGAAACTCTGGCTTCAGTCATCTGCAAATTTGACCACCAGCATCTCAGGAGTTAACAAAGACTGTGGATGGCTTGCCACTACAAAACAGTCTTCCTCCCTTGGTTTTTCACCCTCAACTGCTTAGAACAGGGCTCATCCTCCCTGATTGACTAACCTCATTATCTCAGTTTGCCTGCCATATATTTACCTGCCCCTGGAAAATTTCCCACTCATGCATCTGACGAAGTGGGTATTCACCCACGAAAGCTCATGCTCCAAAACGTCTGTTAGTCTATAAGGTGCCACAGGATTCTTTGCTGCTTTTACAAAGTATGAATAACTCTCTAACCTCCTACTTTGAAAGGTCATAGTAATTCAAAACAAGGAAATATCTAAACTCTAACATCTCAGACAATGCACTAATTTGCTTCTAAAGAGAGTCAAAGGTCAAACGTTATTCTGTCCATTTCTTACTTAATTACCACTGCTTACTCAAATTCAAATAATGAAATAGAATGGGAAAGGGATAACTGATGCAAAAAGTCCAGGGTAGAGTAAATCCTTAGATGAAAGTATGCCAGCATTGAAGAGATGATTTTGAAATTTTGGAGAGCTAACAGCAAAACAGAAACCTTAGGTTTCTGAGGTTTCCAGAGGGAACCAAAAGTGTTGACACCATCTTTTTCATGTATTTTTTTTATCTATAGTTCAGTTATATAACTTGAAAGAAATCTAATCTACATCAATAAATCCTATAGGATTTCCACAATGACTCCATCAGCGAGTAACAGTGTAGGAGGGACTATGATTTTGACCTTGACAGAAACCTGGGACACTGCTAGAGTGCTAGAGGCAGTGAGGAAAAAGGAAGAGGTTATGTCTAAGGGCATGAAGACATTATTCTTCATTGATATAGGTGTCACCCCTCAGTTAAAAGAAAGAATTGAATGAGAATTAAAAGACTTCCCTGAAAGGACTGCTCTAACCTGAAGAACTGAGGGTACCTTTTAATATCTGCACACTGTCTGAGTAACATGGCACAGCAAATAAGCTTTCATACATGTCTGTGAAGTATAGCGCCAGGGAAGACACTGAAAGTAAAGACTGTGGAGATTGAACCTATTGTTGGTTGGGCATGCTTGCATCTCTAGATTTCTATGGTCTCCAAACTTAACACTCTCTCATAACCTTTGTTCAGACTATCCCGCTAAGTTTAAAATCAATTCAATCTAAACGCCAGGGTAAAGGGCATGTGTTAAATTTACACTATCTACTTTGATAGCTGTGATACTTCAAAGAGAGGATGAGAATTGCTTTGCTGGAGTGTCTCCTTCTTTTGATATATATTGGAAATAGAAAGAATTGTTTTCTTTTCCTCCTACACATTCTTACATGAAAATATTAAAAGTGAGAAGTATATTATAGATGTAATAGTATTCTCTAATCACAATATTGGCTAAACAAACAGTATTACACCATTTTCCCAAATGTTTTAAAGAAAAACACAGCATGGATCTGATCCTTTTCTCACCAATACTACTGTAACCAGGAGTAACTCCAGTGTAGATGGTCATTATTTTCCTTTTAGTCTTCCTCTATGACAAACTATTATATTTAATATTTACACCATCTTTTAAAATCTTTCCTCATAAAGCATTATCTGCACCTTTCTAATTCTTGTTGCTTTTCTCTGAATTCTTTCTAATTTGTCTATCTTTCAGGTAATGAGTGGATCAGAATTGAACAAAATATTGCATATGTGTGCATGGAACATTGATGTAAAGATAGATTGTATGTTCCTGTCTTTTGATGCCTCAGCAAATGCAGCCACAAACAGTATTTGCCTTTTTTTTTTTTGGCCGTAAACTCATGTCTAATTTGCTGTCCACTCTCACTCCTACATCTTCCACTATTGCTGCTTTTCGTGTTTCTTCTCCTTTTGATTGAATATCAGTGTTTTGGGATGACTTTTCCAATTTGAATCCCATTTTGTAATTTTTCAGTCCATTTAACTTTTCAGTCCATAGTTATATGCTCTTTAGACCTACTTGTGGGATTTATCTATCCAAACATAACATCGTTCCTTTTGATACTTCACCAGGCCCAGATACCACCCACCAAACTGATACTTTGTCAATTAACATTGCTTTTTTGTTTCCTCAACCAATTTTTAATCCAATAATTGTTCATATCAAGCTCATTTTAATTAAATTTAAGTGTAATATTTGAACTCTGACAAAGTATTTAAAGACAACCAGGAGAGCTATCATTATTCATGGGTCCTCCACCACCTAGCTTAAAAAGCAATGAACAAATTGCTGAGTTGCTATTCTAAAATATACATCTTTTCATTATAAGTAAAGCACATGTAGGGAGCTTATAGATTAATTATCTTTATGCTCCTGCTGATAACAGCCTTTTAAAAACATAAAGAAAAAGGAAAACTCCAGAGCCACCATTTTATATTTTTTAAAAGGGAAAAAAAGCTTTTGCTGATTCCAAGATACCTTCACAATTCTTTTTTTCCTTTAAGATGCAAGACAAATGCCATAAAAGTTCCCAATTCTTTCTCAATCTGCACAGCAGTATAAGGACCACTCTCTCTGGAATCCTTAATATACAATATTTAAATACAACTAATTTGTTCATTAGTGTCACTATACTAAACTTTTGAAATATATCACTTTCCAATTTTGACTTATTTTAAAATTGATTTCTTTCAGAGGTGGTAAGCAGATGCATAAAACCCACGAAAATTCAGTTTTCCCTGAATATTTCAGTTAACTGTAGAAATACCTCTAAATGTTTTATTAATCTTATATCCATAATATTTTAGTTCAATTTGTTAAAGTGTTTATCTGTGTTTTAGTTCAATTTGTTAAAATGTTTATCTGACTTATTAGATACCTACATTTTTAATGAAAGGCACAAAAATTGATCGATAACAACAGGTATGTTTTTAGACTGATGACAAGATATGGCCCATGATAACTTTGTACTAGCATCCATTCTACAATAGTAGGTTTTAGTGAATGGGATCATTTTTCTGGAAAATCTAGAGTCTGACAACTAGAGGATGGTTGAATGGTCATGAGTAAATTATCAGGAAAATAAAGTGATATGTTTCACCCCATGTTTGAGAAGCAGTCCTGATTTATGTGTATATATGTGTATACTGTCTCTCTGGAGGAAGTAAATGCAATAATTTCTGGTATTACCCCGTGAGAAGGACTAGACACTGCAGAAAGATGTCTCTGGAAACTCAGGAACTGGGCTTCACTGATTGGTACATGGTAGGCAACATTAGACTGGCAGATTCTCAAGGAGGCTTCCAGTAAGGTGGACACCCTGGTATGGAAGGGAACTGTCTCAGTCCAAGTCTAAGATGCAGCAAAGGTCTCTTGCTAAGGTAACATAATGACTTATGGTTCTGGGTGTTCTGAGCAGAGCACCACAATTGTCCACTCTGAATCTTAGGTATTGATAATGCATGCTTAGTCATGTAAATAAGATGATATTCAATTACTGAAACTTTTCTAACAGGAGAATAATGATCAAAAAAAGTTAATCTTACACTATGGATTTCAGAAAAAATAATCAAAATCCTCCTTTAATCTTTCAAATGTTTTCATAAATACCAAACCTAGCAATCATTCAAATACTTGCAATAATTTTAATGGTGTGATTCCACAAATTAGTGGAGCAAATTTGCCATGTTTTCAAAAGTATTCATGAATACTCTTTTCTAGAATTCCACCATCACTATTCAATGATTTTCAATCCAACAAGAAATATCTAGAATCATTTAGTATTATGGAAACTATTAAAACTGTTTTGTAATTAATGAAATATAGACTTGTATACCGCAGAAAAATGCGTGCCTAGAGCAGGGGTCGGCAACCTCTGGCACGCGGCTCGCCAAGGTAAGCACTCTGGTGGGCCAGGTCAGTTTCTTTACGTGCAAAGTCGGCAGGTTCGGCCAATCACGACTCCCACTGGCTGTGGTTCACCATCCCAGGCCAATGGGGGTGTTGGGAAGCCGTGGTCAGCACATCCCTTGACCCAAACCGCTTCCCGCAGACTCAGTTGGCCTGGAATGGTGAACCTTGGCCAGTGGGAGCCGCGGTCGGCCGAACCTGCTGATGCAGCAGATAAACAAACTGGTCCAGCCCAGCAGGGTGCTTACCCTGGCAAATTGTATGCCAGAGGTTGCCGACCCCTGACCTAGACCCTAATTTTTCAATTAAAGTAACATTCCATTTTAGTCTGAAAGCCATGGTTTTTGTACTACTTTTAATGAGAAGATATCTGATGGAAAAAATATCATCAAGAATAATTTCACCAGTGATGTGCACTAATAAGTTAGAATCTTAGGAAGGTCCATGGGGAAATTGTCACATAGCAAAGTACCTTAAACTTGAAAATGATGCTGGATATTTCAAGACAGCCTATGTGTTATTGGCATCCATGGGCCAATTATTCTGGCGGATGTTTCAAACATATGGCCATTTCAGCTAGTTCTAATCAAATAAATGTCTTTATATTGGGTGTTCATCAGGACTAGAGCTGATAGGAGAATTAAACATTTTTCTTTGAACAGGACAAGAATGTATTTTTAATTCAGTTGCACAGAGTATGTTTAGCAAATGATACATCTCCAGGAAAGATAATAATAATAGTAAGTCAAATATAGAGTCCTAGTAGTTATTGATATGGGCTCTTGATACCAACTGTAGAAATGTGATTTCTGTTGTATAATGTTAAACTTAGAGGGTAAAAATGTAATATATGAAGTTTAATCCACTGTCAGAAGCCATTAAGTAAGTTTATGTAAAAAGAAAAAGCATATTTGAAAGGTACAATTTCAATTTCATTAAACAAACATCAGTGCTATTTAAAACATCAAGAGATGGTGCGTATCATGTCTCCCCTCTAGGAGATCAGGCTCTAATTCTGACTCAAATGCACGTCATGAAGGCACACTTTAATAACCCGTTCCCTTTTTAGGAAAGTTGCAGCATAATTTGTTATGCCCCATTTTAACTATATCTAAATTTCCTGGACAAATAGCTTGCTTGTTGATTATGGGTCATATCCAAACCCCTGTGAATCAATGAAAAGACACTCAATGATTTTAGTAGGCTTTGAATTAGACTCCATATGCCCTGAGTTTACAAATGCATTACCTGTTGCATTAATAGAGAATGCATCATAGTTACTCTTACTGAATGAAAATTAAACTTCATTTGGTTCAAGGAGAATGAATTCGCTTCAATAAACTTCCAATGTTCTTTCCACAAACCTTTTTTTTTAATATGGCAACATAAATTTACTATTAACAATACATTTTTTTAAAATGTGTTGTGTATTAAGACAACAAAGGCACTTAATGTAGGTGGAGTTGAACTCACGAAATCAAATATATGCTTTTTTTGTTTTACTACAGAAGAAAAAATGTGAGACAAATTATGAATGCTCTAAAACAATGGTAATCCAGGGAGAGGCAGCTAGACTTCTGGAGAATAAAGAATTGTGTTGACTATGATTATTACACAGGTTGAGAAAAGAGTGTCTGTACATATGGGTATAGTGCTTAGATTAACCACAAATACAAAGTTTGTTTTTAAAATCATAAGATACTTATAGTGCATAATCAGCAATAACCCAAATTTAGGCAAATTAATTTAAGAATACAGTTTAGACAGTTAGCATCTATGCATTTGGGTACCTTACTCATGAAAAAACTCATACAGAGAGTTGGTGGTAGAAAGCAAAATATATCAATGAGTATAGATTGTCCCTCAGTAATTTAGAATTTAGGATAGGTTGTGAATTTAGAGAAAAAAAGTGTCCATCAGGAAAGTATTTGAGTTACTTTCCCAACTGCATTTCTCATTGGCACTCCAGCTCATTCCTCCTGATATTTCCAGTGATGTGTTCTATATAGATGTCCCTCGACTACCTGATGGCGTCCAACACCATGAGTTGCCGCATCAGCCAAGTGTAGCGTTGACCATTTCCACATTCTGTCAGCACTCGCTTGTTACTGGGGTCCCATTTGCCCAGGGCTCTGACGATCAGCATATGAGATGACCCCTAATCCTACTAACTGCTCCATGAGAGTGGATTCTTGCACCCAAATTGATGTCAAAACCTACAGTATTGATTTCAGTGACTCATTACTGTTCCCGATGAACACAGGGCTTGGCCACATGTGATAGTTGACAGAATTGGAGCCACCAGTTGCATTTTAAATTAACAGCATTAGTTATGAACATATACATTTTAAAAATACTAACACTAGATGCATAGGCTCAAATTCTTCAATCAAGACTTATTAGAGTGTAATATGTGGTCAAACCAGTAGTCCATTGGACTAGTTATTGCAAATAAACTTGTTGCACTTGCCCTGTGAGCAAATACTAATCCAGGAGTCAGCAACCTTTCAGAAGTGGTGTGCCGTGTCTTCATTTATTCACTCTAATTTAAGTTTTGCATGCCAGTAATAAATGTTAATGTTTTTAGAAGGTCTCTTTCTATAAGTCTGTAATATATAACTAAACTATTGTTGTATGTAAAGTAAATAGG
This sequence comes from Chelonoidis abingdonii, assembly GCF_003597395.2. NCBI lineage: Eukaryota > Metazoa > Chordata > Testudines > Testudinidae > Chelonoidis > Chelonoidis abingdonii. Next base: position 285,694,189 of record NC_133769.1, on the reverse strand, counting down.
ATTTTTAAAAAGTTTAAGAAGCTTCCTTTAAAATTAAATTAAAATGCAGAGCCCCCCAGACGGTGGCCAGGACCTGAGTAGTGTGAGTGCCACTGAAAAGCAGTTCACATGCTGCCTTTGGCACATGTGCCATAGGTTGCCTACCACGTACTAATCACTAGAATTAAGAGTTGTGACATTGGGTCCATGGAATCCCAATGAATATTTTCAGTACTTCATTGTAGTACTGTTTCAGTACTGAAAATATTCCAAGTAAAGTTCATAGTTGTAGTGCAGTTATTTATAGTTCATTAAAGAAAGGGTGAATGTTTGATTTTACTTGAATCTTATTTGCAGCTCTTTGACTACTTTCTGCTCCCAAGTATCTTGGAGGATAGAAACACTGGAAGCAATCTACGTTTTTACATATTTCAACATACCATAACAGTACTTTATTATATTAGTTCTCTTCCCTGAACCAATTACTTTTGCAACTAGTTGGTGAGTGGGTGGTCTTAGAAAATCATTTAAAAAAAAATCTAGTTTCACAAATGACATATGATTAAATGTGAGAGCCAAATCTTTTGGGTAGGGATTTTTAAAGAAGGTCTAAGAGAGTTAGGCCCCCAAATCTCCTAGGGTCCTTTAGAAATCCCAATCTTAGTAAATAAATAATGTTCTGAAATGTAGCCTCCTTTCAAACAGAATTTTGTGATGTCTTACACACATGATAATTAACTTTAAAGACATGCACAGTCATAATTTCTGTTAAACATGTACTGCTCAAGTACTTTCTGTTAAACAAATGAATATAAGAGATTGCAGGACTGGCAAACTCCCACTGATCTTTCTACTTTACAAAAACTCTGATCAAATGCAAATACAAACTAGATTATTTTCATCATGTAAAGAGAAATTTACTTTTACATGTATATTTACCTGTATCACTATTTGGTTACTCAGATTTCCTCCCATGACTTAATATAACATATTTATAATGATTCAATTACAGTGTGTTTCTCGAAAGCAAGTTTATAATTATGCCTAGTAACTAGCTTTAGTCCCAAAATTACCATCTTGATGCAAAATCCAAGATGTTGAAACTATGAAGGTGATCAGACAAATATTGTCACCTGTTATCTCAGTTATGTAAACAGATTTCATTCTGCATCTAAATATATTTATATTTAGCTATAAATCTAAAATAGCTAAACTACATGAAATATATTAACTGTTCAACAAGGCAGGCTATCTGAAAAAAAATAATAATCAGGAAAGCAGCCTTCAACTTATGGGATGGAATTAGCATAGGAAACTAACACAGACCCAGAAGAATGAGCTGCACAGTCTTCTTACCCTAGACCACCACCAGCCCCTACTAATTAATTGAGATATTTCATTACTTGCTCTTGTTTATTATTCTTCTCCCTCTCTCTCTCTCCTTTTTTCCAAACATTTTCTCTTTAAAATTTTCTCATAGTCACTAGCTTTGAGGTGAGAATTTTTAAGTTTGTGGGAGCACAATGTGGCCAGTGCTAAATCTTTGTGAAAATCCTATCCTTTCTGTTCTTATTTTGAAAAGTTTATTTTTTAATTGCTTGCATTATAAACTGCATGAAACAGTTTTCTAGAATTATCCGAGTATGACATTTAACAATGTCTGTAAAACAGAATTTTGACTCCTTCAAGTAATTAATATGATATTGAACATTAGTATTGCATAAATTCTTTCCATCTGTTGAATTATAATGGCAAATATTAAAGGTCATACTGTATCTCGAGAAGAGGTATGAATGAATTAGTGGATAAAAACTTATTGCAGTAATCAAAATGTAAATGGATAGCTAGTGAACCAAAGAATAAACTATTTCAGTTTACAAACACTTCAGATAAATCAGCAACCTTGCTTTTATACTGATTAATTATTACTTTCTTCTTTGATTTCCATCCATCAGCCGAATAGCAAGGGTGGGGCCAACTGAGTTCTTTCCTTCATTTTTTTTGTTTATTGTACTAGAAAAAACTTGACTTTGTTCGTCTGCAAACCTTTTTGTCCTACACCATTCTTCTCTCATGCTTGGGGGTGAGGGATAACTCAGTGATTTGACCATTGGTCTGCTAAACCCAGGGTTGTGAGTTCAGTCCTTGAGGGATCCACTTAGGGAACAGGGGTAAAAGTTTATCTGGGGATAGGTCCTGCTTTGAGTAGGGGTTGGACTAGATGACCTCCTGAGGTCCCTTCCAACCCTGATATTCCATGACTAAGGTCCCCAATGTGGTGTCTGCAGGCACCAGGGCATCTATGTGCACCTGGCCACCAGACAAGCAGCCCACCAAGAAGTGGCAATGTCAGGAAGCACTACCACTAAATTGCAGCAGCTAGTCATCCAGCACCCACCCCCCAGAAAAGGTTGGAGACCACAGTTCTATGAATTTCTATCCAAGACATCCTCAGTTGTCTTCTATTTCTAGTTCCTTGTGCTGTAGTATGTATTGTCATGTATGGTATCTTTTCAGGGTTGATTCTTCATTCATGTCCAAACCATTACAGTTATCTTTCTTGAATCTTGGGTAAAAGTGTTTTATTTGCCCTAGTCTTATTTCTTCATATTTTCTAAAGCCTAGATACTGTCAGCATTCCCCTCAGCCAGTTCATTTCTGCAGCTGAGATCTTAAATTCATTAGCTTTCCTCATATTTCAGCTTTCCAACCAATACAACAGTATCCACAGGATACTCATATACACTTTTATTGTTATTGAAATGCCTTTAGCCTTCCAGATCTTGCAGAGTTTTATAAATGGAGTAATGGATATTCTGAATCTTCTTTTTAGGTAAACTTCACAACTCTCATTCTTTGACACTAGTCCTCCAGGGCAACACTTTTTTCCCCCAATAGTTCCAGTTGTTTGTCTTTTAAGTTGATCTTTACTATTTTTGCTTGTCTTCCAAATGCCATAATTTTTGTTTTCTCTGTGCTGAATTTTCTGCTTTCTCAGTCTACCTTTTCAGCTCATAGACTCATAGACTCATAGACTTTAAGGTCAGAAAGGACCAATATGATCATCTAGACTGACCTCCGGCACAAAGCAGGCCACAGAATCCTACCCATCCACTTCTATAACAAACTACTAACCTATCTCTGAGTTATTGAAGTCTTCAAATTGTGGTTTGAAGACCTCAAGCTGCAGAGAATCCACCACCAAGTGACCCATGCCCCACGCTGCAGAGGAAGGCGAAAAACCTCCAGGGCCTCTGCCAATCTGCCCTGGAGGAAAATTCCTTTCCGACCCCCTGTAACTAGAGCTGATCGAGAACAGAAGGGTGGCTGTCTGCTGGGTGCTAAGATACGGGATGTGGACTGAGGCTGAAAAGGATCCTAACGGGGCGGGAAAGAATCCATTGATGGTCCTTCATGTGGACGAATGATACGGCTAAATTCTCGCTGAACGTATCAAGGAGACTATGCCAGTGGGGAAGACGCTTAAGGAAATAGAGGCTCAGGTAACTTCAGTGGGATTCTGCAGTTCCTAGAGAAGGGTAACAAAGGTGTGACAAGATTATGGCGATCAACAGAGGGCTCAGGCAGTGGTGCTATAAGGAAGGCTTTGGAATTA
>NC_133769.1:285679024-285687056 GCF_003597395.2 Chelonoidis abingdonii | reverse complement strand
GTCAAACTGGAGATTGCTCAACATAGTTCCATATCTTTAAGAAAGGGAGAAATAAAGTTATCTGAGTTTCCTATAGGCCTGTTAGTTTGACATCTGTAGTAGTGTAAGGTCTTGGAAAAAATTTTGAGGAGAAAGTTAGTTAAGGACAGTCAGGTTCAATGGTAATGTGGGACAAGTGTTACAACATGGGTTTTTACAAAAGTGAGTTAGTGCCAAGGAGACACCTGTACTTCCTTCTTTTTGAGAATGGATTGATAGTTATTTAGACCAAAGGAAATGCAGTAGGTCAATTTACCTCGATTTCAGTTTAAGGGCATTTGACGTGGTTCCAAATGGGGGAATTCTTAGTTTAAATTTGAAAAGTGGGGATCAATATAGAAATTGAAAGATGGATAAGGACTGGTTAAAGGGGAGCTGCAACGGGTCGTTACTGAAGGGTGAACTGTCATGGTGGAGGAGGTTATCTAGTGTGGGAGTTCCTCAAGGATCAGTTTTGGGTGACCCAATTTATCTTACACCTTTTTATTTGATCTTGGCACAAAAAGAGGAAATGTGCTAATAAGTTTGGGAGACACAACAGCTGGGGGGAGGTATGCTAATAACAGAGATAGGGACCGGGATATCTTATACAGGAAGATCTGGATCGACCTCCTTTGTAAACTGGTGCAATAGTAATAGAGATTGAGAATGGTGGTTGAATAGTGAAAAGTGCAAAGGTCATGCATTAGGATTATGAGTAGAGATTGATCGATACGTTGGGGACGCATCAGTTGGGAAGCAACAGGGAGGAGAGGTACTTGGACGTATGTTGATCCAGGATGACTATGAGCACCAATGTGATATGGCATTAATAAAAGCTATTGCGGTTTTGGATGATCGGCGCGCGGGTTATTTCCAGCAAAGATTAGGAGGTTAACACCATTATATAAGGCCATGTGGACCCATTTCGGAATACTGTGTGCAGTTCTGGTCTTCCCTTGTTTAAGAAGTATGATTTCAAAACTGGAACAGGTCTCAGAGACTCGGGCTACTAGGATGATCCGAGGATGGAAAACCTGCCTATGAAAGGAGACACAAAGAGCTGGTTTGTTAGCCTACAAAGAAGTTGAGTGGATAATGCTTGCCTTTTAAAATCAGAGGGATTAACTATTTAGGGAGGGACGTGATGCGAGGGCCACGATGTAGGGTGGGGCTCAGCCTAACGACTGGGGTGGGAGGTAATATCTGGTCAGGGACAAGCAACAGGGGTGGCTGGGAGAGGGCAGTGACGGGTGTGGTGAGTGGGGTGGTGTGGGGTGCGGGGGTGTTGTGGTAACCTAGCGGGGGTGTACAGGACCGTAGGGACGGGATGGTGGGTAGGGGTGGGTTGGGTTCGGTGGTATGAGCCTGGCTGGTGCTCTGGTGGGGGGAAAAGGGAGGGGCGGATGGGGGGGGTTTGTGAGTGAGGTGCGTGGTGTGGTACTGGCGTGGAGTTGTACTGGCGCATTGGAGGGAAGAGGGGGGCCGGTATGGATGGCATGGAAGAGGGTGGGTATGGGGGAGGTTTAGGGGCGTCACGAGGGTGTGCGAGGAGGGGAATTATTGTGAAGTGCTTCTTCTGGGGAGGGGTAGTACAATGTAAGGACACCTAAGAGGACGCAAGATGGTGAGTATAAGTTGGACACGATTAGGGGAGTTAGGACTCTGAGAATTAGCGAAGGTTTCTAACCATTAGGATGGAGGTGAAGTTCTGTGATTGTTCCAAGGGGGAGTAGTGGGGGCAAAAGAGGATATCTGGCTTTTAAGACTAAGCATTGATGTTACTGGCAAGGGAATGGTATGATGGATAGGCGTTAATTTTGGGGCAATTGATCTTTGGATTTATCAGGGCAGTAAATATGCCCAGTGGTCTGTTGATGGGATGTTAGATGGGATGGATCTGGGTTATGCGGAGAATTCTTTCCGAGGAGTCTGGCTGGTGAGTCTTGCCCCACTTGCTCAGGTTTAGTGCTGATCGTGCAGTATTTGGGGTCGCCGCCTGTCTATTCTTCCCAGTAAGGAGTCCCCAATCATGTAGACCTGCCTTTTCCTGGTGACAGTGTGATTCTCCGGTCTATCCCTTGCACCCACTTGCTGCAAGTCCTCTCGATTCCTCTTCACCCTTGCAATCCTCCTGGGGCTCATATTTGGTGTTGCCTCCATTGACTCCTCCCCTCTTCCTGTAGGACTAGCAGCTCGTCTCTTTTTCCTTGCCCTCTCTCCTTCAGCGACCACCTGCTGTGCCCCTTCTTCATTTTCTAACTCTGCAAACCTGTTCCTGAGTTCTATTTCTCCTCCACTGGACCGTCTTTTCCTCTGTCTGGTTCTCTTAGTCACATGCTTCCACCGTCCACTTTCCTCACCCAGCAGTCTCTCCTCAGAATTCTTTGGTCTTGCTTCCATCTGCAAGTCTGAGCTTATCCCTTCAGCTCTTCTCTGGAAATCATTATGCAGTGTCCTACCACATAATATGGCTCCTCCTATTTCATATCTCAGTGCTACAGCTACTCCTGCTTCCAATAGGAAGTTGAACAAATCTGGTAATTAGTGTGCATCCTTGTCTCACTCCTATGGTTGTCCTGAATCATTTCAGCTTCTTGTCTACTCTCATTGCTTACTTCATTTAAAATTCAAATACAAGAGAGAGATTAAACATCTTTCTAATGGTTATCTTTATTTGCAAAGACAAGATACGCTAGCACTGACATGTCCCTTACTTAGAGATGTGCAGAAAAACAAATTTTTGTTTTCAACTATTAATATATGGCTGAATGTGCTTCTGTTATGCTGAATTTATGCTAATAGTATTCTGAGTGAGCAATAGTCTTTACCATTCACTATCACTCAGTTAAATCATTTCTCAGGAATAAATCCCAATTAAGTGTTTTCTTGATTAGCCTCCAGTTCACATCTACCTGGATTTCCATGGGAGCTGAGTAAGGATATAAATAAATCATAGGAGGAAGCAACTGGACCCTGGAAAAACATTTGACAGGATGCTAAGAGAAAATAAAATATCTATTTGAGGTGAAAAGATTCTCCAATTGTTCTGTTAGAGGGGAGGAAGATGTTTGACTTTTTTATGCCAATGGAAGAAGCTATATAGCAAGTACACAAACAGTGCAGACTTCTGCCTGTCTTGGGTAATCATGTGACCCCCCATTTTCATAATATCTGAGTACTTCCTCTGTCAAGAAGGGTAGCAGATGTCTGATATGCTGCAGTTTGGCTTTACACTGAAAGAGAAATTAATGATGTGGAGTCTGGTTATATATTAAGTGTAACCTTTTTTTATTTACACACATGCAGCATTCTTGAACAGAAGTGTCATAAAACAGCATGCAGGACAGTCTTTTATTTCAGGAATCTTATCACATCATCAACGTACTTTTCCCAGGGAGTAATTCTGCCCCAGTAATTGACTCCAGAGACTAAGGCAGAAAGCAAGTTCTCCTACTTACTATGTTCTGGGCAAAGGAGCTGTGTATAACCCCAAACTAACACCATCAGACATCAGAACATTTGTTTGCACGCTAATATGAAGCCTTGGAAGACTACAATTAATAGTGTCATTTTGTGATACCTGCTGTTTAGTTAGATTATAAGTCCCTCTGGGCCCGGACAGTCCTTGTGTTGTGTATTTGCACATTATTTCCCAAGGTGCTACCTTAGCAAATGATAGTATCTATCCTCACAACACCCTTGTGAAATAAGAAAGGGCTTTTTACCACCATTTGTACAGATGGAGAACTGAGGCACAGATTTCAGTGGAAGCCAGGTGCATAATTGCTTTTGAGTATCTGGGTCAGAGAGAATAAGTAACTTGTCTAAGGTCAAACAAGTAGTCTATGGGAGAACAGGGAACCGAACCTGGGTTTTCTGTGCTCTAGGCTAAGACCAATGCTTTCTCTGCATGCACCCTAGAGGATCAGTGAGAGGCCAGGACCAACTACACAGAGACCTGGTGCTTCTGCTCTGGCTCTGTATCTACAGAGGTGCCTGCTCCCTGGTAATTTGGTTGTCAGGGCCTCTGTAGCTGACAGCTGTCTCTGCAAGGGGTTTGACAAGGGATCCTTAATGAGAGACTGATAAGGAGAGATAAGAGAGGAGATAAGAGTGAAGAAACACAATATATGTTGCATTACACTTCTGTTCTGAGATCTGCTGAGTGCAAGTGCTTTGTCTCCCCAGCCCTAACTCTTTCCTATTCTGTGGGACTGAAAGGAAGGGAGAGACAAGGCCAAAGTGGTGGCTGGACCCACTTTTTGTATGGGAGAGGGAGTTCTGTGCAGAGGTTTATCTCCGCAAGCAGTTCTCAGAGAAACCATAAATGATAGTCTCACAAGTCATGATGCAAGATCTCATTAGGGTGTAGAGTCCCTGCTGAAATAGCTGGCTTCTTTAAATTACTGCTTACTAGGTTTCCCAGGTCAGAAGTGTCCCAGAAGGCACTACCCCCTATGACTGCAGGAATGATTGAGAACCCATAATATTTTACCATAGGAGTCAGCTATGCAGTGATTGGCAGACCTGCTGAAACCCTGCAGTAGATCTGCTGGGACATGAGCAAAGATAAGAGTAAATGATAGGGGCAGAACAATCCTTGTATAGAGATGAGGGTGCAGTGGTGCAAGCAGAATTAATTTCTTACCAGTACACTGCTTTCATGGGAGGGACACAAAGGGGGAGCACCAGCTAAAGTGGGGAGGCATATGACCTTCCCACGGGACACCCCGTGTGACTCCTCCCAGTCCCTTCCCTAACTCAGGGCTGCTGCACTCTCCCTCTCCCCTCCCAATGATCCATCCCACGTTACCTGAGTGGCGACAGGCTTTGTCCTCCTCCCACTGCATCAGAGACTTCTGAATTGCAGGGCTTTCTGGAACCGCAATGGCAAAAGGAGCAGAACATGGGGCCACTGGCAGCTCCTCTGACATGGCTATACTGTCCCCAACCCTGACCTCTGCCACATTCTCCAGTGGGGTGCTGTACAGACCCCAGACAGGAGACGCAGCTGCACTGAAGGGCTGGAGGCAGGACTGGGGCTGGTACAGCCATGCTGGAGGAACAGCTGGCATGGGGCTGCCCAGCAGTTCTGCTCTTCCTGTGTCTTCCTGGTACAGAGTACTGGCTATAAATATCTTACTAGTACAGCATACCATACTGTACCATGATATTGCACCATTGTGAAGGTGTGATACTTACAGAATTAATCCAAAGATTTTCCATGAAGCTGTGAGTTGTATTTCAGCATTTAGGCTCAGACTGAGACTTGTTTTATTAAATAGTTTACCTCTATTTTCAATTTGTTTATTCTAATGAAACAGGCATTCATGTACCAAATATTTGAGTAATCAACAATTCTAGAGAAAAGCATGTTCCAACGCTTACCAGCTGATGATATTCATGGTTTGTTTGCTTCAGTTTACTGTGACAGCCCTGCCAAAACATAACCTTGCTTCTCTAGTGCTAAGGGATACTATACAGGTGCTGACACATTCTATTTACACATGATGTCTTCCCCAAAAAGTGCCAGTTTAACCTCCTTCACATGCTTTTTCTGCTTTATTAGGTACTGCCTCTACTCTGCTTGTGTCAGCATTTTCCTGTTAATTATATTGAGCTAGATCAGACATGGACACCTGTGCAGTCTTAAGCATTATGTGAAGAATTATTTCTGGAATAGGTTTCCTTATGCATGGCTTAAAACTAAGCTATTATACTAGTGGTGTTCTACGCTGCAGCAGTTTTGATCAATTCTGTCTTCAGTTGTAAATGTTGGAGAGAATATGGATGTTGTACAAAGAGTCAAATGATAACAGCTGTGGACAAACTGTACAGCTGGCACACTTTAACTCTTATCATAGATGTACAATGCAACTGACAAGCATAGTTGATTCTTGTCTTGATTGCTTTTCTTAACAGTGCAGTTACATACTGTGATTGAGTTTTCTATGCATTTTTATATATTCTCTTCAAAAATTTCTCAATCTCTCATTAATATTGAAGAAGTTGGGGAAAAGGGAAGGTTTTAGCAGTTGACCTCTAAACCAGTCAGGGCCATTCTTCAAAAGGAAATTCTGAGATCTGGCAAAAAGATCCTCTGTCCTCCCCCTTACGAATACTCTTCGAAATGCACCCTTGGCTTACACAGAATGTTCACAGCTCCATTCGCCACTCGGGGTTACTGAGAAACAGGGTAACCGGGACAGATCCTTTTTCTTGTATAAACTGGCACATTGTTATAGTTATATGGATTTTATTCTAAATGGAGGTCTGGCCCAAAGAATTTAAGTGACTTGGCAAAGGTTATACAGGAAGTTTGTGACAGACCTGAAAATAAAGCTTTGATTTGTCAATCATAGACATTGTCTAGAACAAAGATCAGCAATCTTTGGCCAGGTCTACACTGCGACTTTAAATCGGTTTAATGGCTGATATACCGATTTAACGCTGTATCCGTTCACACAACGTCGTCCTTAATATCGAGTTAACCGCCTCCTTAAATCGATTTCGGAACTCCTCCCAAACGAGAGGAGTAGCGCTAAAATCGATAGTGATAACTCGGATTAGGGTTCGTGTGGACGGAAATCGACGTTATTGGCCTCCGGGCGGCATCTCACGCACCGCGTTATCCTGTAGTTTATTTTCAAACGCTTTGGCATTTCCTGTTCTTTAACGGAGCTCTGATAAAAGAGATTGTCTCACCATAAGCGATAACATCTGCTATCTCCGTAAGGTTCAATGCGGAGATACTTTGCATTTGACTGCATCGCCACCCGTGGTGATCAGAGCTGGACAGTGAAAGCAGGAAATGTCACTGTAAAAGCTCTCGGGATTCCCTGTTACCGGCACTCCGCATACCGAGTTCGGATTGCGGACCAGAGCGGTCAGTGGTGCACTGTCCTGCTAGATAAATAGGCAAGTTGGTAACAGAGATCCAGTGTATCAAGAGCACAGGTGCTCCGTGCAGTATTCACAGGGGTTCCCCTCAAGAAACGCACCGTTGCTTTCTCCTCCCTCAACCTTCCTGGCGACGTGGAGTCCGTGTCATTTCCCTCCCCGTTTGGTCATGAAGTATTAAGAATACCAGAATAAGAACAGAGACTTGTTAGTGAGAGAAAATGAGTCGGGGGGGAGGCACTGGAGGCAGCCTCCCGGGGCTTATGACAGTCCAGGCAGAATGGACTCTATTTTTAGATACCATAAGGAGAATTGACTCATTGCCAAGCGAGTCAATCCCAATGTGATTTGCAAAATTTGAGCCCCAAGTTTCAATGATTAAGCTTGTTATTAACCGTTCTGTCCTATCTACTGCTAGCGTAGCATGTTGCCGCTGATGTTAAGCATTTAGACGGTTCTCCTGGATGGTGGGCTAGGTCTGCAGAACTGTCTACCACCAGAGAAGAGAGCGGATACTGCTCTCAGTGCTGTAGCGTCCGCGTCTACAGCACATTCCAGTACACATAGGGTGACATAGAAAGTAGTCAAGGAATGATTTCTTACCTTTTTTTCACGTTGTGGAGGGGGGAAAGAAACTGAGGAGCTGTTCCCTGAACCACGCCAGACACTGTGGTTGACCTAAGACATTGGAGCTTCTGCCAATAATGCAAATAATTTTCATAGACTGCTGTGGACTGTGGGATAGTGGAGTCTCAGTACCCCCCCCCTCATGAGCGTCCATTTGAGTCTCTGGCTTCCCGTTACGCTTGTCACGCAGCGCTGTGTATCCTGCAGTTTTTTATTCAAATGCTTTGGCGTTCGTGTTTGTAACGGAGCTGGATACAACAGATTTGTCTCCCCATACAGCGATCAGACCTAGTATCTCCGTACGGTCCATGCTGGATGCTCTTTTGGATTGACTGGCATCGCCAGCCGTGCTGATCAGAGCTCCACGCTGGACAAGCAGGAAATGCAATTCAAAGTTCGCGGGGGCTTTTCCTGTTTACCTGCACGCTGCATCCGAGTTCAGATTGCTGTCCAGAGAAGCCGGTCACTGCAGCACTCTGGGATG
>NC_133769.1:285663754-285678924 GCF_003597395.2 Chelonoidis abingdonii | reverse complement strand
AGCTGTTCCTCAGCTATCCATAGTCCCACTTCGGGTTGAAGGCACAGTGCTGATGGGCCAGAAAACATTGCCCCGGGTGGTGGTACAGCCTCACCCCTCCCTTTGTGAGGCAGCAGACAACCTTTGGCGCGTTTTTCGCGGAGGCATTGAGCAAACGCCATAGCACAGCAATCATGGACCCTGAGATCACAAACGGTATCCTGACCGTTGTCAACACCTCGCGTACTCTCGTGCTGACTATACTGAACAATGAAACCTGCAAAGGCAGGAGGAGAGGAGGAGGCAGCTATTGCTGAGTGGCGAGGACAGCGATGACGAGATGGAGGCAGAATCTCCATAACCGCTGGCCCAGCGTTTTGGGGCTACTGCTATTAACGGGCATCTACTACCCATTGAACACGAATTTGGCACGGGAAACAAGCACAGGACTGGTGGGACCGCATTGTTTTTGACGGTGTGAGGACGATTCGCAGTGGCTGCGAAACTTCGCATATGCGTAAGAGCACTTTTCTTAGAACGTGTGACATGCTTTCCTGCCTGAAACGCCGTAATACAAACAGAGAGCAGCCCTCACAGTGGAGAAGCGATGGCAATAGCCCTCTGGGAAGCTTGCCAACGCCAGACAGCTACCGGGTCAGTCGGAAGGAATCCAATTTGGAGTGGGCAAATCTACTGTGGGGCTGCAGTGATCAAGTAGCCAAAGCAATCTGTTTAGGCTGCTGCTACGAAAGGTTGTGACTCTGGGAAAGTGCAGGTGATAGTGGATGCTTTTGCTGCAATGGGTTTTCCGAACTGTGGTGGGCCATAGATGGAACCCATATCCCTATTTTGCCCCAGAACACCAGGCACCCAGTTCGTGTAACCGCAAGGGGTCTTTTTTAATGGTGCTGCAAGCACTGCGTGGACCCAAGGGACGTTTCACTCACATTCCACTGGGATGGCCAGAAGGGTCATGACGCTGCGCGGTCTTCAGGAGCATGTCTGTTAAACGGCTGCAGCAAGGGAATTACTTCCCAGACAGAAAAATAACCGTTGGGAATGTTCAAATGCCTATAGTTATCCTGGGACCCAGCCTACCCCTTGGATGCATGGTCATGAAGCCATACACTGGCAGCTGGACAGTGGTCAGGAGCTGTTACGACAGGCTGAGCAAGTGACCGGATGATGGTGGTTAGAATGTGCATTTGGACCGTTAAAGGGTGGGCTGGGGGCGGGGGGAAAATCCCATTACTTTAAACTCGGGCCCTTTTTTTTTCAGGACCCCCTTCGCCAACCAATGTCCCGGCTTTGCTATTGCTGCTTGCTGTGTGCTCCACAAATCTTTGTGAGACTAAGGGGAGACATTTATGGCTGGGTGGGAAGCTTGAGGCAATCACCTGGCCGCTGATACGACAGCCAGAGACCAGACGATTTAGAAGAGCACACCTGGAGGCGCTGCGCATCAGAGAAGCCTTGAAAACAAGTTCAGCACGGCCCAGGCGTACGGTGTGACTGTTTGCTTCCCTGATGAACCCTCCGCACTTGATGGACTGTATTCAGGTAAGCAACCCACCCTTCCCCCTTTTCCTTACAGGTTGGCGAAGAAATTAATTCTATCGTTTAAAAATCATGTTTATTCATTAAAAGTAATTATGCATCTGTTAAAAAATCATGAGTTTTTCTTACTAGATTTTCCCTGTAACACCCCACCCTCCCCCTTTCATGTATTTCTGTTATTACAAAGGAACTATAAAAAAGGGCAGAGAATTAGGAAGTGTCCCGGACTGCTGTGCTTTGGAAGGAGGGGAAGGAAAGGGCTACTTAAGCACATTGTAGCGTATACAGCCTTTTCTTGAAACTCTGCAGGGGTGGAGGTTAGGCGGGTGCAGAAAGCCTTTCACCACCGTTCTTACACGGCTGGTGGAGGAGATATGGGACGTGGGCTTGCAGGGAGTTATACAGGGCTGCAGTGACTCTGGCTACTGTGCTGCTCTTCCTTGAAGCTCCACATGCGTTGGAGGATTTCAGTTTGAGAACCAGCAGATCCGCGTTCTTCTCTCCAACGCTGGTTCTTTCCTGCCTAGCCTCGTTCAGATCGTTCATTGCACTTCCTGTACTTTGCTACCCATCCTTCCAATTCATTTCTGTTTATCCTCTCATTGCGTGGTTTACTTCAATAATTTTGTGAACATTTCATTTCTCGTGTCTTCTTCTTCCGTCGTCGTATCACAGCACCCCTCGTGATGGCATAGGACTTCTGAGAAATTGGCAGCTGCATGGGGAAGGCAAACCAGGGTGATAGTATGTGGAAAGATACCGTTTACAGAGCAATATAGTACTCTTTCACATAGAACACTTCCACCTTACAGAGCACATGTGATCTCTACAAAGGTCGCATTTTAGAGTTTAAATATTCAGTGTCTGTGTGCTGGTGTGGCACACACACAGACGCAGGTACGGCCAACGTACGTCCACGCGGCGATGTAAGTGAGGCTTAAAATTGTTGACTTTCTCCGCCGTTCATATACACAGTGATTATATGATGCCTTGTCCTGTTAAGAGAGCCTGCAAGCCCAAAAACTCCCCTCTTGCACATCCACCAACACGCTGGCTCTATCATATTCGTCACTGCTAGTGATCACCCTACATCACCCCCCGCATCGCGTTGCTGGTAGCAGGAGTCCTGCTTGCCAGAGCTAAAACTCGTCGCTATCCCTCCTCCCATCCCCCCGCTCTGGCCAGTAGCAAATCGCCATGTTGCCCCCTGTTTACATTCCTGATGTTCTACAAAGGTAACAATGATGATTATCTCTCTCCTGACAATAGCACCGCCAGGAGCAGAATCGTCGTTTTATGCAATGCCTTCAGTGCATGCCTTCAATGCCTGCAGTAGCTACCCACAGTGCACCGCTCCTGAAATCGATGGTAGCCTTGGACCATGGACACAAGCAATCGATTTTGTGATCGCATTCTGGACGCGCAAAACCAATTTTATAACATCGGTTTCGTAATATCGGTTTAAACTACTTCGAAATAATCGTGCAGTGTAGACGTACCCTTTGTCACGCGGCCCTCCAGGGTAAGCACCCTGGAGGTCCTGGCTGGTTTGTTTACCTGCCGCATCCGCAAGTTTGGCTGATCGCGACTCCCACTGGCCGTGGTTCGCCACTACAGGCCAATGGGGGCTGCGGGAAGTGGCGCAGGCCAAGGGATATGCTGGCTGCAGCTTCAGCAAACTGTGGCCAGAAGAAGCCATGATCGGCCGAAGCTGTGGACGCAGCACGTAAACAAACCAGTTTGGCCCACCAGGGGGCTTATCCTGGCATGCCACATAACAAAGGTTGCTGATCCTTGTCCTAAGTGTTCTCCCATCCAAATTTAATCAGCCTAGTAGAAATTTTCCTTAAAAAATAAAGAGTTAATCTTGACACCAGTCTGCTTGCATGTCAAAGGTTGCGATCCCTGACCTAGGAAATCCAGGTGCTGTAGGCAGCCCTTTTTCAGGATAGCTAAAATAACTCAGTGAGGAGCCTGCAATTGCCCTTTTGTAAGCTTTCTTACTTCTGGCTCTAGAAGAAAGTGAATCACAGGAAAGTCACAGATGACATGACGAGTATGTAGGAAGTATGGCCCCTCTATACTTCCTGGAGAACCTATTCTATAGCATACTATCCTTGCAAGCAGACTTTGCTTTTATTAGACAACTATGTTTCGTGTTATAAACTGAATCTTAAAAACAAACCAACCAACAACTTATACAAAATTGGATTTGCTCACTTGAGAAAAAATATTTCAATATATGCATAAAACCTCAAACTATGCTGGGTTTCCAAATCTCTACTTTCAGTACCGTCATGCTTTATGCAATTCAATTCATAAATGGACCCTTGAAAGAAATGTACTTCTTCTAACTAACTCCCCCACCACACATTTACCTATTTAACCATCTCATCTTAATTTTCTCTGAATCCAGTTGTTAAAAGAAATATGTACATGCTAATCACCAATCAAAACCAAAACCAAAAGAATCTAAGCAGTAATACATTAGCTCGTTCATTTCAAAATAAATAAAAGACATAAAAGAATATATTACTTAGTAAAACTGGGAAGTAGACTGACATTAAAAAGAAGGCTACTATAAGTGTCATGCACCTCCACAGTGAAGGAAAGAACTCCTACAGTAGATACATCAGATTCTTTTATCAGCGGTGCACACCTCGTATTCCAAACCTGATTCCTAACAAAATGTAACTTATCTTGCACAAATGAGTATCAGACCGATGGCCAGCAGGCAGAAAATGTAAAAAAGAACACCAATGTTCATGTGCTTTTATAATAGATTCTTCTTGATGTTAGTGCTGGCACAGTAGTCAGACTAATAACCAAAGAAAAGATTTTTTTTGAGTTTCCATGTAGGATAAAATGTGCAATATGTAACAGTTGAACTTCTCCATTATTCACAATTACAAATATTCAGCTGACTTTTTAGTACTGGCTGGCTGTCACTTTTTATCTTACCTGTATGACTGTTTCACTATCAAAACCATTTTTTCTTTTTTTTTTTTAATTCATAGTAAATGAACACAAAGAAGGCTAGTTTCAGTTAAATAAATGAGTCCTAGACACCAGCCCAGCAAGAAAATAACAGCACAGTAGCCAATACCTTGATATTAGCTCATTAAGCTGGGGTTGCTATTCCAGTTATCCCACATATGTTCAATATTCTTCAACCAAGTTAGAAGTGCTGAATAAGTAATTTCAAATGTCTGTGCCTTGAGGTCAGCTTAACAAACTGGAACTTCTGAGGTGGTGACCTCAGAGGGACAGTCTTTGACATCAACCCAACAAACTAGAGGAGCTGAGACAGTAAACTCATACAAGCCTGTGTCTTGACATCAGGCAAACAAGCTAGATCTGTAGAGCAAATGACTCCACAGAAGCATTTGCTTTCATGTCATACCATCAGTACAGAGCAGCTAAGCTGGCATCTGAGCCCTGTGTCTTAATTACAGAAATTATGCTACAACTGCTGAGTCAACTTAGTGCCATGAACCCAGCAAGTGACAATTGCTAAGCCAGTCAACTCAAGTAGCTTGTGCCATGATATCAGCCTAGGAAGCTAAAACCACATTGGGTAATGGACTGGTTGGATAGAATGTCAGGTCTTTTAACTGTAAAAAGTTCACATATAAAAGTTTATAGATATGCCCAGAAATACTACTTGTAGGAGTGTCAGCTTTTGAACTGATAAGCTTATGTAAGCGGGGAAATGGTCCGGCTATTGTGGGGAACTTTCCTGGCTTCTCCACTACCCGGGAGAAGTGGGCTAGCGAAAGGATCTGCGTCCTCTCTCCCACTTCCTTTACCCAGAGGCCTCTCTTCCGTTGAGGACTCCTCTTCCACCCTCCTGTCTGGCAGAGTCCTTGTAACCCCAACAAGGGTGGGCCCAGGATGCCTAGGGGGCTCGACCCCCGACCCTACTGTGGTCACCTAGGACAGAGGCTAGGGTGTCCCCACTCTCTCTACACTAGGCACCTCCTTGACTCACTGATTAGTCCATGCAATTGAAAGCAAATACAAGTTGTTTACTTAACCATGAATTTAAAGAAAAGAATAAGGAAAAATGGGAAAAAGTTAAAGGAAAACACATCACTCTGCTCTGTGGCAGGGAGCATTACAAATAGTGTCTGGAAATCAAGGCACTTTGCAGTCTGTTCCTTGTAGGTCCCAGGTCTCCGTCTCAGGCCCTGGCTGTGCTGCAGGGATGCTGTGGGTTGGACACTTGCAATGGTGGTGGCCACACACCTCCGGGCTTTGGGTGGTGGGACCCTTCTTCCCAACGTCAGCCCCCCATCGGGTTAAGATCCCCCTCCCAGCCTGGCCTGCAAAGACCCTTGGCTGGGGGTGTCTTTTTGCACTGGGTCCTTTGCCCAGGGTCCCACCTTGGCTGGCCCCAGTTGCTCACCACACCTGGCTCTGTGGCTGCAGCTCTGCTCCCAGCACAGGATCTGCTCTCTCCCTGGGCTGTGACTCTGGCTCTGTGGCTGCAGCTCTGCTTCTAGCACAGGATCTGCTCTCTGTGGGCTGTGTGTGGCTCTGTGGCTTTTCTGACCCCTCTGGATCTGGCACAGCTCTGCTTCCCAGCTCAGCTTGGGCCCCTGTTTTCTCCTTAGCTTGGCCCCACTCTGTCTGACCCAGGCAATTCCAGTTCATGTGCAGTATAGGACCCACCCTGGCCTCTAGACTCCCTAATTAGCCTGCCTGCCCCGTCAATCGGGCTGACTTGGAGCATTGGCCTATCCCCATTGTTCCTGGGGACTGCCAGTCTCAGAATCCTGATTTCCCATCAACCCCTCCCCTTTTAGTGCTGGGAGCTAGCAACCAAAACACCCCCACTGAATGTTAGTAAGGAGGCAACAGTCCCCTTACACATAGCTTGTCAAACACTTTCAATCATCATTTTTGATAGGAAATGCCTTGTTGATTTTGTGTGTGTGTGTCCATATGTGTGTGTGTCTGTTCGAAATTATTTTGGTCAAAAATTTTCACTTTTTGAAAAAATTCTAAACAAAAAAAATAGATATTCTTTTCTAACACTTAACTAATATTCTGTTAATTTTTTTCTTCACTTTTTTTTCCTAGTGAGGAAGAGGTCCGCCTCACCAATTTTGAGCTGCTTTTTATATAGATTTGGTTTCAGAATGCTTTATTTGAAAAAAGTCTCAGTTCAATATTGCCAATAAAACTTTTGGTGAAATACGCTTCTCCCCCTATCAAAAACACCAGCAACAACAACAGGCCATCTGAAGAGATTGGGTTCTTTATAGGTCTGCTGCATCTTAAGCGCATTTAGCATGCACAATTTCAGCTTTATGAGGTCGGCAAAAACAAGAAAAAAAAAGAGAAAAACAACAATTTAAATACTGTTTCTGTAGTGCAGGCGATTCCCCCCGCCATTACACTCAATGTAATTTTGACTATACGCGATTTTCGCTTTAGGCCCTGACTGCAGAACATAACCCCAGTGTAAGACGAGACAGACCTGAACTGTCGCAATATAGGCTTATGCTCTTAGATTCAGAAGTTCCCCCCTTTCAGTCCCTACTGCTGATAATGTGCAGGAGTACATAACAAACCATGTTATCATATAGCACACATTTTGCATTTCATTTCATAACAATTTTGTAAATCTTTTACTGTGTGTGATGTCTCTGTCCTTTCTTCCACTCTTCAGAAAAATAGTTAGTTTTTTGGTTTTATTTTTTTTTTGTTAATTCATCACTGGTGTGAGTTACTCAAGCATATCCAAGATAAAACTCTTATGCCTCTTGGTTTTCTCTACGGTACTGATAAAATGTGTATCAGTTTACAGGCTCCTTATCAGTGATAATCATGTAAATATTTAATTGCACTTCATGCACAAAGGAAACCTAGTCAAGTACACTGCAATGTGAACAAAGTCAATCCAAGTCAAGTTGTTTCAAAAGATCAAGTCACACATAAATGGCATAAACTGCTCACACACATCTATAAATATGTATGATAAAACAAGATGCTTATACTTATTCCTGACTGAGACCATCACAACAGGAGACAGTTAACTAGAATCCATTAGCGCAGCTGTCAGGAACCTCTGGCATGCAACTCGCTGGGTAAGCACCGGGGCAGGCTGGGTCAGTTTGTTTACCTGCTGTGTCGGCAGGTTCAGCCGATGGCGGCTCCCAGTGGCCACGGTTCGCCATCCCAGGCCAATGGGGATGGCAGGAAGCCTTGGCCAGTATGTTCCTCGCCTGCAGCGCTTCCCGCCACCCCCATTGGCCTGGGATGGCGAACCCCCCATTGGCCATGGGAGCTGTGGTCGGCTGAACCTGCAGATGCAGCAGGTAAACAAACTGATCTGGCCCCAGGACCGGCGCTAGGGTTTCTCATGCCCTAGGCGCATGGCCATTTCGCTGCCCCCCGCGCTGATCCCACGGCTCCGGTGGAGCTGCCGTAGTAATTCCTGCGGAGGGTCCATTGGTCTGTGGCTCCAGTGAAGCTGCCGCAGGCATGCCTGTGGGTGAACCACCAAAGCCACGCAAGCAGCTGACCATCCGCAGGCATGACTGCAGCAGCTCCACCGGAGCCGCGAACCAACGGACCCTCTGCAGGCATGACTGCGGCAGGTCAACCGGAGCCGCCTGACGCACCCTCCCCCAGCAAAATGCCACCCCCTGAATAATCCTGGCACCCTAGGCGATTGCCTAGGCTGCCTAAATGGTAGCGCCGGCCCTGCCTGGCCCGCCAGGGTGCTTACTCTGGCAAGCCGCATGTCAGAGGTTGCCGACTCCTGGCTTAGGAGGAATGCTGGAGGATAAGGATTTGAAAGAGGGGAATTATTTGGCAGTGGGTCTAATCAAAGAGATCTAGGACAATGAGGCAGCTGTGTGGTGGTTAAAGCTGCAGGAGGCAGCTGCCTTAAGATGCTTCCAGGAGAATGATTACAGGAGCACTGCTGCAACGTTTTAGTCACTCTGCAGGGCAGCTATTCCAGCTCATAGCTTTGACCTCTTGAGCTGCTATCTGCTGTTTGCTCCAGACAGCCATGTATTCAAAAATGCTGTTATGTCCCCAGGCACCACTTCAAAAGTGCATATGATTAGAGGGCATTATTCTGAAGTTCACTGTAAGTTTCAGTCTCATCCAAATTATACTGTGTGCCAACAATCCACGATTTTTTACAACGTCGACTTGGCTACAGAGGCCTGTAGTTTTTGTTTGTTTGTTTGTTTGTTTTTGTTTTTTTTCCCCTCTCCTCTAGCCTACAAGAGATATTTTCATCGTTTATCAGTCTCTTTTTAAATGGCCTGTCACTTCAAGTGACTGAATTCTAGAGTTTATGGTTTAATTCCACTCTTTTGCCAAGGCAGATCTTCATCCATCTATCATGTTGGCTTCAAATGTTGCCTGCTGGACAGATGACACAGCTACTGACAACTGTCATTTTCTTGGTGTTAAATGAAAGGGCTGGGAGAAACAGTTATTTCGCACACACACTTATTCTTCAGCATAATGCCTTTCTCTTATGAAGCAACCAGAGTTTGAGATGAGATAAATGTTCAACTGAAATATGATTTGATAGGGACTAACCAGCATATATCTGTAAAGGAAAACTGTGGTCTTGGTTCTTTCCCTTACATCACTGTAAACGTGAAAGCAATGGACTTGCATTAGTTTAAAAATTGTATAAGTGAGCAGAAGGCCTAGTTTCTCTCTAATTTTATAATTTCTTGAAGAAATCATCAAAATCATGGGAAGAAGGGCAGTGAGCTGCTAGAGATACATTATCTAGACTTTCCAAAAGGTTTTGATATGGTCCCCATAAGAAGCTATTAGGAAAACTAAGTAGCCAGTATCAAAGGGGTAGCCATGTTAGTCTGGATCTGTAAAAGCAACAAAGAGTCCTATGGCACCTTATAGACTAACAGACATATTGGAGCATGAGCTTTCGTGGGTGAATACCCACTTCGTCGGATGCATGTAAGTAGTCAAGTAAAGCAAAGTTTTGCATTAGATTAAAAAATCATTGAGGTAAGAATGAATGATTAGTTCTCAACATGTAAGGACTTTCATAGTGATGTGTAACTAGGGAGAGTTTTGTTTTATTACGTTTTATTGATTGATTTAGATTGTGGAGGAGGAGCAGTCATGAGGCAAATTTTAAAAATGTCCTAACA
Organism: Chelonoidis abingdonii; assembly: GCF_003597395.2. Classification (NCBI taxonomy): domain Eukaryota; kingdom Metazoa; phylum Chordata; order Testudines; family Testudinidae; genus Chelonoidis; species Chelonoidis abingdonii. The sequence goes on along the minus strand of NC_133769.1, from coordinate 285,669,229 downwards.
CTCTAGTCAATAGTTCTCATCCACACTGCTAGGGTTTAAATTAACTATAACCACCCAGGAAGCTGACTTATGTATCAAGCCTTATGTTTCAGAGAAAAAAAGCAACCAATAACTGACTCAAGTGAGGAAGAAACCTTCCACATAGTAGTAATTATTCTTTATGGGGGATTTATATTTTTCTTTGAAGTTGCTGTTATCGTCCAATGTCCAAGACAGTATATACATATGGCAATTCCTATGTTCTTAATTTAATATTTAAATATTGCTACACAAATATCAGCCTTGTTTTTTCCTTCTGCTTGCACAATGTCACTATACATAACCACTTACCTCAAACTACCCCCTTCTTTTCACAACTATTATTCACTTACTTTCCTCCCATCCTAACTGCCACTTTAGCGCTACCTCCCGCTTTTCGAAAAACCATCTCCTTGTGCTTCCTCTCCCATGGCAGGCCAGAGTAAAAATCTATTTAAAAAAACTGAGAGGGAAGGAATTGAGTGCTGAAAGGAGAAGTATCAATAATTTTAATGATGACTAAGGCCCAGATCCTGAAAGATATTTAGGTGCTTAATTCAATGAGTATTAGATGCCTAAATAGCTGAACAAATATTTTATAGGGCTTTCTTTCAAAAGTTACTCCCCATGGATTTTAGGAAAACCTCCAAACAGAAAAATAAGGTAATTCTTAATTCACTTCAACTCAAGCTCTCTGACAGTCTTTGAAATTACAACTATGAACCACCTTTTAGTTTAACCTAAGAAATTAAAATAAAATGTAAATACAAATCAGGATGTTAAAACAAAAATCATCAAACAAATTGTGCTCAAAATAGTACACCCTCTCTGTAGAGTTGGTAAGCTCTTTTTGTGTTTGCTCTTCATTTTTCATTGACAATGACACTCTGTACTGAAGACAGAACATAGGATATGTGACGAGGGGAGGAATAGCTTTGAGGTAGTTTTGTTTGAGGAAAAAATACAAGATTCACCACCATGAGCCAGTTGCCTTTAACCTATGTAGTATAAACTCCTCAAGTAGACTGTTTTTGAAGTTGGCACCAGTGCTCAGGGAGATTTAGAGATTTTCAGCTCTGCTGTTTTTTCAAGATAATTCCAGTTGCGTATATTTGTTTTTTCTCTCCATTCAACTTGCCTTTTAATGGCAAATTTAAACTGTCCTCTGTTATATTTAAAATACAAAAGAAAAGCAATATTGCTGGAATTTTATGTCTTCTAAAGTGGGGCTGACTTTGTATGGTTTGCACTGCAATGTTACACATTTTAGGAAGAAACAGCCAATTTTGTATTTTTGTCCATTGGAATGTGGAATTCAGAAAATAACAATGCAGGACAGAGAGATGAGATGGAGAAGTTATCTAATGCAGCAATAGTGATGGATTTCACATGAAAATTAGAGAAATCAACTGTTTGGTTTGGAGAGATAGTGGAGACAGAGTCCCTGGATATTCCTACATTCTTAGTTTTAACTAGATTTATGTGTGTAGGTTTTACTACAGGAAACCTTGGTTTTATTGGTTAGAGGTGACACTTGTCTGTAGCAGATGATCAGATTTTGGACACTTGCATACAATTTAGTCCAGTACTAGATGAAGAGGAAGGAATATATAGGACAGAGAAAGAACATGTGAAATGGTGTATGTCCTAAGAGGGACGTATAAAACAGGGAGGGAATTATTAAAGAGATCCTGAAATCTGAATTGTATGAAGATGAGGTTAGTGTGTGTGTCCTGCTTGATATAAATTAGAAGGTTGAAAGTGGCATTTTGTCCTTACTGCAGCCTTAAGAGCAGGACTTAAGGAACTCATAAAGGAGGGAGTTGCAATCGTCAGGTTAGAGAACATGAAGGTAATGGTAAGATTTAGCAAAGGTGGAATTCAATTTTGGCAATACTGCATAAGTCATATTAGGTAGATTTGTAGACTCAGAAGATTTGGAAACATAAAGGGAGGCAAATGTAAGACGGAGTGGAAGGGGAGAGGGGAACAGGTGGAGTAGTGAATTAAAGATCTTGTATCCCAAGAGAAATATAATATATGTGTATCAGGTATTTGAATAAAAGTAACTAGAATGAAGTTGAATACTTCCTTTCCAAGAAAGGACAAGTAATCAAAGAATTATTAAAGGTGCAAAAAAGATATGCAATGTTCAGTATCATCAATATAAAAAAGGGATTTAAATTTCAAGTTGAAGATTAAAGGCTTGATTTTTAAGAACGGCAAACACTCACAACTCCTATTAACTTCAAATGAAGTTATAGGTGCTCACTGTTTCTGAAAATCAAGCCCTAAATGAAAAAGGTGGAGAAATTAGGTAGAAAAGAACAATGGGCTAATTACTGAACCTTGTGAATATTCATAGAGGAAGAATCTTGGCACAAGGGAAGAGTCATAACCAGAGATAGATAGATTAATTATTGGATTCTTAATGTCTCTATCTGCTCACTTTCATGCAATGTATGTAATACATTTTTAAAGATCTTACATGTGTACTGGTGAATCTCAGATGATGAGATTCAATAGCCATGACACATACTATCCTGCGTTTTGTATTCTTTCTATTTTTAAAACAGTACAAGCAGTAACTTATTGACACAAGGTTTACTAATTTGCATTAATTAATAAATTACACATTTCCAGAACATTTGTAGCATCAGAGCATATTTCAGCTTTTACACAATTTGAAAGATTTCCATAAATAACTAATGTAATAGTGTCTTGTTAGTACTGCATTGGTACTTACTGGGTCATGTACAGAATACACTAGACATAATTCTGAACTCAAGAAGGGAGCTGTTGTTTTCAGCTTTAATCCACAGGTTTCAAAACAGCAATTAGACATTCATGCAGAGCTGCTAATAATTATTTTTGTAACTTGCTGCTGTTTCTTCATTTTTTAACACCATTACAGTTTTTGAAAAATAAATTTTTATAAATAGTGCTGGACACATCATGCTAAATTTAAGAAACAGATAATCCACTAATTAGAAGTGATAAATGCACCCCTAATAGAATTAATCAGAACAAAGGGACTATAGTAGCAGGTGGTTGCAATCATGCAAAATGTCCACAACATCCTCTCACCTGGAGTGCCCACAGGCTAAGTTGTTGTTAGAGGGGAAAAAATTGTGTGTTTATGCTGATGGAGAGAATTAGAGAGAAGAAAGTGTGGGTTTGCAAAAGATAACTTGAGTTAAAAAGGAGCTGTGGCTGGTTGTTGTAAGGGTATTCTGGGATTAGACTTTGAAAGATGGAAGAGAGGTGGAATTGGTAATCAGTAAAAGGAGAAGGATCATGGTATACTCTGGAGAGAGAAGAAGTAAGATGAGAGTGAAACAAATGGAGCAAGAGAAGGATAGGAGAAATCTCAAATTTCAGCTAAGTTTCTATTAACTTTGGCTAACGTCAATAGTTTTGAATGCTTATCCAATCACTAGAAACAACCTTAATTTTACTATATTTTCACTAGGAGACATTAACAGAGCAAACCAAGCCACAATCATGCAGTAAGATTCCATATAGGTGTGAGGATCCACAAAGGAGATCAAGATTAGGATTTCTGGTTGCTTCTTTTTAAAGATAATATTTTCTACTAAAATATCTGTCTTAGGGTGCTATGCTGTAAAATAATACTTAGAATTTGTATAATGTTACGTTTTCAAAGTTGTATAAAATATTAATTAATCCCTACAATAACCTTGTGAGATACTGTAAGTGGTAGTATCCTCATTCTACATCAAGAAGAAAATGAGACCTATATATTGAATGATTTGGCAAAAGGCGTTCAATGAGTAAGCATCAACAAAAATCTTAGAACGTGGGAGTTTCTTGGCTCCAAGACTCATGCTGAGCTCCTTTGACTACATGACATTTTAGAACACAGTCTTGATCAAGTCAGAAAAGTGGTTGTTGGGTTGGTTGGAAGGTGGGATGAATTAACTGGTAAAATAGAATTACTATAGAATACTTTTCCAATTTTGTTGCAATCAGAAGAAAAGAGAGAACCTAGTTTTACTGTACTCCTAGATCCAATCTAGTGCACAGCACCAGCAATTACATAACTAAAATCAAATTTGACATGTTAACATTTTAGTTACTAATACTGTTGTGTGTTGTTGGGTGAATACAAGCTAATTTTGGTTCAGAGATGAGCTGGAAAGTAGATGGAGTTAGTGGAGAGTTTGTCCCCTCCTGCCTTCTTGTTGATCTCTGGTACAAGGATATTGCCTGGTATGTGTCAAGAAGGTGGCATGAGTTGAGTTATGGCTAACATACCTGTGGATTCCCATTCTTTCAAATATCTAAATGTTCATGTAAATTTAATCATAGTTAAATCTCCTGGGTTACTAATATCTGGTAGTTTGTCTTCAGTCTTTACTATCTTGTCTTTGTGGGAAAACAGCTATGTATTGTGTGTTTGTAATTACATTGAGACTGCTGCTGTTTCCATAATAGTCAATAAGAATTATATTATTTATTCCAAAGGGAGCAGGGTAACATCCCTATAATGGATTTCATCTGGATTCCAGAGTTCCCTTCTATTATCAAAAAGCTTTGGCTTCTTGGCTGCCTTCAAATGACAACAATGACTGCAAACATGGCATATTGCATTCCCAAAGTGTACTGTTACCTGTTACATATGAACTGTCATTCCCTTTAGTCACATGCCTACATATTACTGAATAGCTTTTCTTAAATTTAGTGTCAAAGGAGTGTGAGTCTGGCTCAGACAGGTAATAAATTGGACTATTTTACATCTAAGAACAGGTTAATAATAGACTATTGTTATCTCTTATGTATATTCTTTATTGTTTGTATCTCCTCCCTCTCCCCTGCCTCCTTTCCTTCTCTCCTTCAATTTACAAAACACAACACACACATTCTTCTTTCCTGGCTTTTTTTCTTTTCTCCTTCAACCTTCCCTTCTCCTGATTCACTTTCAAAACTAATCAGCTGACCTAATCAAAACATATGGATAAAAACAAGAGACAGCAATAGACAGCACACTTTAGAGAGAAAAAAAACATTGCTTCTATATATTGTTTGTTTCTTATGTTTAACTAAAAAAGTAATAATACCTCTGGTAGAAAAGCAAAATTTATATTAAATGTTTCAAACAACCCTCAAAATGTATTGAAGCAGTAATACATACTTAACAAGGAGCTAGGATAACTGTCAGCTTCTCTCAGAAGGTAATAAAGAAACCTGCACTAAAAATAAAAAAAATCATCAGATAGAGCTGTCATAAGGTATATTTCCCAGATCTGAACCTTAGTGTCCAAAATTTGGGTACCTGCATGAAACCTCTAAGCTTAATTACCAGTTTAGATCTGATAGCCTGCCACCACCCAAAAATATAGTGTTTTGGGGCACTCTGACCTCCCCAACCTTCCCTGGGGACCCCAAGAACCCAAATCCCTTGGATTCTTAAAACAAGGAGAAATAAACCATTCC
>NC_133769.1:285632978-285663221 GCF_003597395.2 Chelonoidis abingdonii | reverse complement strand
GACATTAACCCTTAGCTATCTGTTTATGACAAGAGCCTCAAAAATGTTTCCTCCTGGAACTAACCTCATAGCAATTGAAATAATAGATGGAAAGTATTTTCAAATTCAATGTGTGACATTTTCATTGATCCAGAAACATAAGAGGTAACTTCCCCACCCTCCATGACTGGTGTACAGTGATGAGGGAAAAAAGATTTGTAAAATTGTTGTTTTCAAACATATAGATGGAAAAATCCTTCAGAGTATAGCCTCTAGAGAAAAAAGCACAGTCGTAAACATGGGGAGTTTTTAGATAACTACGTGCCATTTTTTTATTTGATGTCAATTTAATCTCTAAATTCACGTTTTCATTTTAATTTTTTTTCTTATTTGGGGGGTTTAAAGGACAGATCAAAAATATGTCTCTCTTGATCATCTCTTGGAATACCTTATTCCATCATTTGCCTACTGCACAGCAAAACAGAATGTCTCTTTTTTCTTAAAATTATTCCCTTCAGTACACCGAAACGTACCCCAGTGCATATGCCTACTGCATAGCAGAAGCTCGCGTCCTCAGAAAAGTTGATGAAGCCATAGCAATATGGAATGATCCGCATGCTGTGTGTGCCAGTCACAGAGAGGTGCATGGCAAAGCAAGCCAAAGCACCCGAAACTGATGAGGAATCCTGGTTTGTATTCACAGTACAGCCAGACACTTCCATTTAATGAATCAGACTGCTCCCTCCCTCCATAAAATTATTAAATTTAAAAGAAAAAAAAACATTACTTCAGTCTGTTTTCAGGTTTCTTTGATTTGTTTGGTTGAATTTGAGCCTTTTTAGGGGGATGAGGCCTCTCCCAAATGTGTATGCAATCATTTCAGTTGAAAATTCAACGTTTAATTGTACATCCTACATTAGGGGCCATATTGCTGTGATAGGGACCCTTCACAAAAGTAGGGGAATTAACACTTTCTCCCTGTCAGGACCTCCTCTCTTGCCCCAAACACTCTCTTACCTCCCATAATCTGTCATACTTTCTTGCCCACCACCATTTACTCTATTTTCCCTCTTATTCTCCGTCTGTCTTCCACATTCCCCTGCACCAAACAATAGAGCCTGGGAGATTGTCCTCACAGAAGATAGCAGTCTGCCTTCAGTCCTATGGGAGATGATGGGACAAAGGAGCCTTCCTGCTATCTTCAAAGGGTGTAAGGAAATGGCAAGAATATTAGCTGAGGACAACCTGTCTGAAAGTAACTCACAATGAGGGCTATTTCAAATAAGGACCAAGTTTGAGAGAAACTGGCACATCATGCAAAAATTTTTAACAACCTGAAACTCTCCTACCCTCTTCCCCAAATAAGGACATTTATTGTGATCCTTATGATAAAATCATGAGAGCTGGCAACCCCAGAGGCAGATGTGTTACTGGAGAGAAGAGATGGGTAAGGCAGCAATCCTACTTTGGCCTTTGCTTTCATGGCAGCTTCGCAGCATAGAGTTTGGTGAAACAGAGTCTGGTACCCTGATAAAAAGTGTTATAGGGTTGAGGTGGGTAAGCATAGACCTCTGAGACTTCTGCCATAATATCAGCCCTAAAGCTGGGTATAGGCGAGTGAGGAATGGACCTCCCTGAGGCCAATTCCCTGACATCAGCCCCATATGGGTGTGGAGGTAAGTGAGACCATGTAGATGGGAAAATTAGTCCAAATCATAGCAGTCCATAAGAAAAGCTGATCCTCTTAACACCATTTCAGATAGAAATGGTTAAGAAGTGGGATCATATGATGAGCAGCCAAAAAGATCTGGAAGGCTCTAATTGCAACAACACTTTTTATGAGAGACAACTATAAAAGTTTGTTTATGCACGTTAGCCCTTGGGGGCTTACAGAAAATAATATAGCTTTAAAGCTTCCACGGAATCTTCTGTACTAGCATCTAAAATGTGAACCAGAATGCACGAGCCTGAACTTATGGATAGCTGGATTTGCCCCCAGAAAATACCACGGGAAACAGTCTAAGCATTGGTGCTAGATTCATTTGTTATGATGTGGCTAGTATTTGTACCTGGATGACAGAAAACAAAGTGGTTAGTCCTTCTTTAATGATAATAATAATAATTAATAATTAATAGGATGGTAAGGTGTATGTGTGTGAGGCAATGAAAAACTGGCCATGCTGTTTATCACTTGTCTTAGTCGGTAAGAAGAACTCCCCCGACACTCTCTCACCTCCCAGTTGGCATCCCTCTGATGATGGCACCGGAAAGTAAGAGTTAGCCAGCTTTAAAAAAGAGATTGGCACCAGTCACTCCCTTGCAAAATAACAGAAGCTGGTGGGAGATGTACAGGTTTCAAAATCTGACCAATTGTGTAATCAGCTGTTCCTTCCTATTCCTAGTTAAGAACAGCAAAGATTGTGGGGCTTGGGAGAGGAGTGCCCAAAGTGTTATGTAACAAAGTTCTTTCTTGTGATTTTTATCTCTTTGACATTGTTGAGGCTGAGCTCTGATGCAGACTAGCCTTTAACTGTGAACTAGATAGATGCTGTAAAATGAGAAACGTCTGCATCCAGTATATTTCACGCTCCCCTTGTTTTGGGCTGTTTAGCAAAAATTAAATGTCACGCTAAGCAGCGCAAGACAGATTCTAAATTCAGATCTACAGTAAAACTGTATTTACAGTCCTGAGTTATATTGCAAAATATGTATTTACAGCAATATTAACGTATTCTATAGCAGTGGTTCTCAAACTAGGGCCATTTATTGTTCAAGGAAAGCCCCTGGTGGGCCGGGCTGGTTTGTTTACCTGCCGCATCTGCAGCTTTGGCTGATCATGGCTCCCACTGCCTGTTGGAAGAGGCTGCCCTTCCTACAGCTCCCACTGGCCTGGAGCAGTGAACCACAGCCAGTGGGAGTCACGATTGGCCAAACTTGTGGACATAGCAAGTAAACAAACCAGCCTGACCCACCAGGGCTTTCCCTGAGCAAGTGGCAGCCCTAGTTTGAGAACCACTGTTCTATAGCAGATAGCACTAACAGACCCACACATCAAGAAAATCTCTGAATATTAAAACATAGTATTTTTAATTTTGTTCTTGTAGTTTAGATGATTTATTTGTTAAATAATTAAATGAAATGTACTTCTAGCCCAAACATTCCACTTATTACATAAGAATATGATTACAAGGCCAAGACATACATGTATAGATGCCTGAAGTTAGACATGAAAATCCATTCTTAGGCACCTAAATAAAATAGGTCTGATTTTTCAGAGGTGTTGTTTAGGACCTCTTGGTGCTCAGGACTTCTGAAGGTCTGATCCATTTTATTTCAGTGCCTAAACATTGACTTGAGACCCTAACCTTAGGCACTCACCCTCAACATGTTAGGGTGCATGGACATGCACACTTCCTGGGCAAGCCGAAGCTATAACTTTGTAGTGTGACAGGGTCAGGCCAGATGGCTACAGAAGAGTGATAGAAGGCAGATATATTAGTCCCAGATTAAGCAGATCCCTTTTCCCTGGGTAAGGTAACAGGAGCTGTTCCAGAACAATCAAGGACTTGCCAGAAGCCCTTAAGGCAGGGAGGCTAATTAGGACACCTGGATCCAATTAAGAAACTGCTAGAATCAACTAAGACAGGCAGGCTAATCAGGGTACCTGGTTTAAAAAGGACCTCACTTCAGTCAGTGAGGGGTGCGCAAGGAGCTGAGAGTGAGAGGGTGTGCTGCTGGAGGAATGAGAAGTACAAATGCTATCTGGTATCAGGAGGAAGATCCTGTGGTGAGGGTAAATAAGGTGTTTGGTGGAGGCTATAGGGAAATAGCCCAGGGAGCTGGAGCTGTCACAAGACACACTGTACAGCTGTGATCCACAGGGCCCTAGGCTGGAACCTCGAGTAGATGGTGGACCTGGGTTCCCCCCAACATCCTCCCCCCTATTGGATACAAGAGGAGTTGACCTGGACTGTGGGTCCCACTACAGGGGAAGGTCCCTGGCCTGTCCCTGAACCCACTTCGTAGATCAGCAGAGACTGCGTGGATTGTTCTCCTTCCTTTTCACCACGCTGGCCAGTGATGAGGTTAGCTGAGTGAACAGCAGGTTTGAACCACTAGCAAAAGTGGCCAAACTGAGGGCTGCCGTGAATCTCTGAGGAAAACAAATCTACCAATAAACGTAGGACCCACCAAGGCAAAGAAGGATCTTTATCACAGTAGTAATAATGTTATCATATAAAGATTGAAGACAAATAAGTCAAATAAACACATGCTCCAATAAAGTGATCTTTTCTAGTGTATACCCCTATCTATGAACAAGTGTAAGGAAATGAGAACAGATATATAGCTTTGCCTTTTCAGTAACAATACAATAACATGAGAACATTAAGGGCCAGGTTTTCAAAAGAGCTCAGTCGAATATCAAGTTGCATTGTGGCTTTGTTCTGAAATTAAACTGGCCCTGATTATTCCCAGTTTGCCAAGACAGTCAAGACCTTTCACAATAAAATGCTATGTATGAATTATGTTAAAGATATGTGACTTTGTTGTCAGTTTGATTAAATAAATGCAAAATCAATGAGGGTGCCCCATGTTCTCAACTGCTCATTGTGTCTTTGCTATGGAAGTTTCAAATGCATTTAAACACTTCTCTTTTATTTCATGTTTATTAAGTTAAAGATATCTGACTTTGCTGTCAAGGCAGTGCAATGAAAATGAGTTTGCTGTCATGGCCTAATCTGCTTCAACCAGACATTACAGAAATTTAAATATGTATATTATCCTTTCTTTTTTAATATGAAATGAAAAATCACATTTTTATTTCTTTCCAAATTGGTAGTATAAGAAAATAACTATGCTATAATATTCAAATAATACGATGTATAAACTAAAAATAACTCACCAGTAATCAGATGCATCAAGAAATAAGAGAGGGGCCAGGGGAGGGATCCAAAGCCCTCAACTTTTATTGCCAAACCAAATACTTACTCAAATCCATAAATACAGTTAACTATCTTGTTGGTTAAAACAATGTTAAGGATGAGTTATGGTTTAAATTCCAAAAGCTAGAAACTCAGGAAATTCAGTTAGTTTATAACTGAAAGGTTAACCTTTTTGACCTGAAAGATTAGCCAAAGTTCAAGACTCCAGGGACTGTTTCTGTTAGGAGAATAAACTGATAATGGAGTCAGGTATTTCTTTGATACAATCCTGTTTATTTACAAAGAATGTACAAAGTCCTGTTTCTCTGAACACAGAGGGAATCCAACAGAAAATAAAGCCTTTTCTCGCAGCTCCAAACTTCTTTCAGCTAGTACTCAGGCCAAACGCTTTTTCCTCAGGGCCTTGCTACCAGTTCTACCAGTCTGGTGCTCTTTTGTTGCCTTCTCTCTCAGCTTCTCTGTTTTTTCTATTCGTCCACTAACAGAAACCCAGAGAAACATGGCTCCATTAAGCAATGCCCTCCTCCCTCCAGTATTTGTTGTAACAGTCCTCAGGGAAACTCTTCAGGTTTGATTTGGGTGGTGCTCTGTTATTTCAGCTACCTACTTACATAATGGAGCTTAATTGCTTCTGTGTTCTTGAATGAAAGTGTTACACCCACCAGCTTCAACAGGTTTTAACCCAACTCATAACAGAACACTAAACCTGAGTTCTTCACTCCAACCAATTCCGACCTAAGGGTTGTAGACATTCTACAAATTATCACCATAAATATAAATCTGTCCTGTTAAATATACAATATATATACCCATACTATGTAATTTAGATCAGGATGCTATAACTACCTCTCATCTTTCCAGACAATATTAGGTATTATTGCTGCCTGTCTCCAATATCTACAAGGCAATGGGCAACCCTCAGATATCCACTCCAAACACATCACCACACTCATCCATTTTATCCTCAACCATAACAATTTTACATTCAGTAACAAACACTTTGCCCAACCATGGGAACAGCCACAGATACTAAGATGGCTCCCCAGTAGTCTTTGTGAGCCTCCTTGAGGAGGAATATACCTGAGATACATCAATGATATTTTCATCCTCTGTACAAATTAATTCCATCATAGATTTCCACCACAGCTTCCACAACCACCTCAAACATAGCAAACTCTTTCTAGAACACTCCCACACCAGCATCAACTTTCTGCACACTACAATAAGTATTTACAATGAATTTGACAGGATATACAGGAAACTCAGAGATCACCATGCTTGCCTTCACAGACCCAATAACCCCAAACACACATATCTACAGCCAAGCACTCATATACCACAACATATGCTACTGGGAGAAAATCTGGGTTACACAATTTAACTTACTCATCTTCTCCAAACAAAGATACTGTACCAGAGAAGTAGATTGCATCAAGTAACAGCTGCCCAAATACCCTGAGAGAATCTGCTTCAATACAGAAAAACAAACAAAAAACCCTTCCAACCACACACCTCTTGTTGTCACCTATCACCCACACTGGAGTTCATACATGGTATAATTAAACAACTACAACCATATTCAATGGGGATCACATTCAGAAGTAAATCTTCCCTGAACACCCTCTTCTGACCTTCAAATAACCCTCTTTCACCCTGCCAAACTCATCATCAAAAGCTAGGTGCCTACAGCCCAGGACCCACCTACTCAAAGTGGTACAAGACCATGCAAAAACAACAAATGCAAAATTTGCATGCATTTTCCTCTGCTATGATGATCAATTTGCCCTACAATACAACTTTCAAGATCCCGGGGTGCTTATCACAACGTAGTGTACATTATACAAAGAACTAAATGCCCCAGTAACTATGTGGATGAAACCAGACAATTGCTACGCTCTTGAATGAACTCACAAAAATAAGACAAAAAACACCACATCACCCATGTGCAAACACTGTTCACAAAAGAATCACTCCATGTCTGACTTTTCAGTCCTCATCCTCAAAGGAAATCTGCACAGCCCTATTCAAAAGACAAGCCTGGGAGCTAAAATTCATAACTTTACCAGACACTAAAAATCATGGTCTCAATAAAGACACTGGATTTATGGCTTATTACAATAATCTGTAGCTCACTAACTCCCCTCTGCCTTTTTTTTTCTTTTTCTATGACTGTAGATTTTCTAACAGGCCACTTCACCTTGAATGGCTCTTATGGTATGTCTACACTGCAATTTAACTCCCACATCTGTCCTGTGTCAGCTGACTTGGGTTTACGAGGCTCACACTGTGGAGCTGTAAAATTGCAGTGTAGACATTTGGGCTTGGTCTGGGCACCAGCCGAGCCCTGAATATCTACACCTCAATTTTACAGCCTTGAAGCCTGAGCCAGCTGACACAGACCGCTGTGGGAGTTAAATTGCAGTGTAGACATACTCTTAAAATATGTGTTAAGCACCTATGTTACAACCTGTTCCACCTTGTATTTAGGTGTGACACACACTGAGTACCTTTCCCTGACCTGAAGAAGAGCCCTGTGTAACTCGAAAGCTTCTTTCTCACCAACATAAGTTGGTCCAATAAAAGATATCATCTTACCCATCTTACTTCTGCAATATTAGGTAGATTTAAAAACAAACAAAAAAACTCTTTTTTCTTTCTTTCCAATTTTCATTTGTAGCACAACTTAAAGTGAAAATCCAAAGTTCAAGGTGCCTTTTGTTATACTTTTAAAATACAATCACATAACAAAACAGCATCTTCTCCTTATCTTAAACCATAAAAGTAACCAGTTAACAATAAGCACAAACACAAACAATACCCTAGCCATTTACAAATGGCAGTCTTCATTATGTCATGCCTTCCTCAAGAGCCTGGACACACTGAGTACCCTGAAAGCCAACAGATTTGGGGTATTTTGGACAAATGGGAAGTGGGTGGGAGATTGAGATGAAGTTTTCTTCTGTATAATACACTGCCAATAGCTCCCTCCTGATGGGAGAGGTGCTCTCTACCAGGCAGGTTCCCAAGATATTTGGGGATTTATAGGGGAAAATCAGCCACTTAAACTCAAAATGGAAATAATATATAGTCAGGGCAGATCACAGCACAAAAGGTGTCATGAGCGCCAGACCACTAAATATCAGGCTGGCAGATACACTCTGCACCCGCTTCAGTTTCCAGATTGACTTAAGTTATAGGTGAGGGGTCAGCAACCTCTGGCACATGGCTCACCGGGGTAAGCACCCTGGTGGGCCAGGCCAGTTTGTTTATCTTGTGCGTCAGCAGGTTTGGTAGACCATGGCTCCCACTGCCTGCGGTTCACCGTCCCAGGCCAATGGGGGCAGTGGGAAGAGCCATGGGCCAAGGGATGTGCTGGCCGCAGCTTCTCGCTGCCCACATTGGCCTGGATCGGCAAACCATGGCTGGTGGGAACCATGATCAGCCGAACCTGCCGACATGGCAGATAAACAAACTGACTTGGCCCTCCACGGTGCTTACCCTAGCGAACCGCATGCGAGAGGTTTGCCGACCCCTGGTATAGGCTCTTGTAGCACTCATTACAGTAGTCTTGTGTGAAGTGTTTACGTTTGTCATATCTTAACATGGGGAAAAGAGAGAAATATTGTAAAAGTCTTGTCATTACAGAAATTTCAAAATTCTTAAAGAATGACCTAGCAAAAAGTCTGCTAATATGCAATAGCCAAAAAAGGAAAAGTTGGAGGATATCATTCTTAATAGTTCAAAGACAAATTATAAAGGTAATCATTCTGCTTTGTGGCATATAAACTTATTTTTGTGTGTCTGCTATTTTTTTCATCAAATTATCAACTCTTCATAGTCAGCTAAGAGGGACTTATTCAAAACATCCTCATCAGAACACACATCTTCATTTTGAAGAGCTTCCTTTTGGCCTAATTGTGTTAATGGGAAGAAAGGGGTAACATAGTAGTGCAAAATGAAAAAAAGTTTCTGTTTTTCATTCAAAAGTGAGGCTTGAAAACCTAATGACAAGAACTCAGGCTGCTATGCCAATAATTATTGCTCTGTGTTTTCGAGTGGTTGTATTAATATTGGAGGAGGGGACCTTTTTTTGTTTAAAAATGATGATATCATTCTCTCCAGACTGCATTTGTGTTTCTGACCCTATTGCAATGCTGTATTTACTTGACTATTTTAGTTGAGATAGCAGAAGCAGACTGTGATATAAATGGAGAAGATTTGGAATGGAGAAGATCTAACCAGTCTGTGTGTCTGTAGGGGGGATGAAATCCCATTTGGTAAGAGTTCAACAACCAGGAAAAAATATTTCAAATAACTTTACAGCCAAACAGTCTGAATACCTAATATTCTTCTCAGAAGACCTTTTTAAAATCATAATTTTAATTTTTCACTCCACGTGAGCATCATATTTTATTGACACTCCTCTACAGATTTTTTTTTACTCTGATGAAGAACAGATGCAAAACTACCTTTTTCTATTAGATCTTTCTTTCAGCAGTTGCTTTTTGTTCTAATCTAAGATTTGTGATAAAGCCTGATCCAACTTTGATTCAAATGGATCAAATTTAGATTTATGGTTTGAATAGCTCTGAATTATATCCAGTGCAGCAGTTCTCAAACTGTGGGTTGAGACCCCAAAGTGGGTCACAACCCCATTTTAATAGGATCACCAGGGCAGGGAACAGGTTACAGGCTTCCCATCTGGGCTTCAGCTTTGGACTCACCCTGCCTGGGGCAGTAGCTTTGGTGTGGCGGGACTCGGGGATCAGGTTTTGGTCACCCTCCTGGGGTCATGTAGTAATTTCTGTTGTCAAAAGGGGGTCATAGTGCAATGAAGTTTGAGAACCCCTGATCCAGTGAAACTTTGAGTTTGTTTAGAAGTCAGTTTCTTGATAACTGGCCCATCTCAAAAGCTGTATTTGTTACCAGAGATCACAGAGGGGATTGCAAGAAGGGGGAAAAAACACTATTCCTTGCATCACTAATCCCTTTTTGTGTCCGAGTAAATTCAGCTAATTTACTTAGAATTCGTCTATAGTTTTGACCAGAGTTTCTCAAACAGGGGTCGCCACTTCTGTAGGGAAAGCCCCTTGCAGGCCAGGCCAGTGTGTTTACCTGCCCCGTCCACAGGTCTGTCCGATCGCGGCTCCCACTGGCCACGGATTGCTTCTCTGGGCCGATGGGAGTTGCTGGAAATGGTGTCCAGTAAGTTCCTCGGCCCGCACTGCTTCCAGCAGCTCCCATTGGCCCAGAGCAGTGATCTGTGGCCAGTAGGAGCCGTGATCGGCCAGACCTCTGGACGGGGCAAGTAAACACACCAGCCCGGCCTGCCAGGGGCTTTCTCTGCAGAAGGAGCGACCTCTGGTTGAGAAACCCTGGTTTTGACTGTCTAGCTTCTTGTAGGAAACATAAGAAGGGGAGGAGTAAGAAGCAACCTTAAAATGCAATAATACAAATGTTATAAGGCCCAGTTCCATTAATGGGCTTTGGATCAGACATGCAGAACTAAGGATTTAAAATGGGATTTGTGAACCCAGTTAAAGTGCCCAATTCCCATTTATAGTCAAGTGAGTTGGACAACTTGGACTAAAAAAATAAATGAGATGTACCAAGAAATCTCCTCTTGAGCATAATCCAGAAAAAGGAGGATAATCAGAATACACTGTGAACTTAATTTACAATCAGTGATGAAAAACAACTGGAGAAACAGAATCAAAAATGCGGGGACGGGAGGGGAGAGGGAAAGTCTAGCCCCCAAATCCTAAAATCTCTTCCAAATCCTCAAAAAATAAAACCATTGAAACACCACTATTATGTCACTATATTAAAAGAAAAAGGGATGGAGGAAATGGTTTTAACTTACTTCATTTGAGGTATTTTTTGGGAAGTAAATGTTGTCCTATTGAAAACTTAACTACTTTATTAATGTTCAAACCACTCTTTAAATTAAAGTAAATTCCAAACATCCCCAGAAACATAACAACTTTGAAATTTTCCCCTTCCTTCCCATATATTCTGATCTTGAATTTCCTTCATGTGAAGCTATATTCTCAGACGCCCAAATGGTAATTCTCAGATGCCCATGGTAATAGACAAGATGACATATTCCTGCTTGAGCATGATTTTTTTCTTGTCATAATTTTTAAGACACTTAAACACCATAGCTTCACTCTGCTTTGTAATTAGCTGCAATGTGCAGTAGTTTTTAGTCTTTTGTATTAGATTGCTGTATTCTTCTTAAAAGGCAGAGAACAGTCTTTTGAAATATTCCCTGCCATCCAATTAGTACAGCAACAGAAAAGCAGTTCCACAAGTCTCTTTGGCACCTCTTGGCTAATGCACTTATATTCCTTGGCATTTTTCCATAACAGATTATTTCCTAATGCAATTAAGGCAAGTAATCTACTCACAACCATTTTCTTGAAAAATAAAGAAAAATATGCTTAATTAATTGGTTTTCTAGAAACAAATGGAAAAAACACAGTTCTGCAACTTATCAAATTTGCTAGAGAATTATATTCAAACAGAGGGAAAAAAAGAATTAATTTATTTTGGCTTAATTTCTATTTGTTGTCACATTTCAGGCTACGATAACAACAGACTACATTGTGCTATTGTTTTTTTAAGAAGAACACTCAATTGAAATCAGTGGGATGTTCTGCGAATAAATCAGTGGCATGATATGACCTACTATCCTGTACTTTTACAGCACTTTGTATCTAAGGATCTAAGAGACCCTTTCAAACATGAATACGTTTAACTTCATACTGCCTCTGTCAGCAGGAGGATATCAATTTGTAAATAGGCAACCACATTAAAATGTAGAGAAGGCCTTATAATGTATATTCTCTCTTCATTTCCCTGCATCAACACTCCAGTTCTTCAAACCCATTCACTCCTAATACAATATCCATTCCTCCCTGTTCTGCAAATCTGCAGCCACTCGCTTTCACATCCAGGGCCCAATATGAGCTGGCAGCAGGAAACATATGCTCTTTGCTTTTGTAATGGATAGCAAAAGGGTTCAACCCTGAATTTCTTTTCCCTATGGAGGGAGCAGAGACTCTGGGCTGTCATGGGAAAGAGCAGAACTAGGATTAGTACTCCCCCCCCCCGAGCATTCCTTAATTTGAAGGGAGGGGAAAGACAAACCCGTGAGTTTTCTTTTTTCACCTATGGAGAGAGGCAGTGCCTGGAGGAGAAGTTGACCTAATGGTAGAATGGGAAAAAGTTGTCTGTTTTTCTATTTTTTTGTCATACTCTCAGCACTGGTCAAAGGTTTGTACTAAGACAAGAACAAGCAAAGTAGCTATACTGAAAGAAGGATAGGAAACATTTGACATGGGTTTAATTAGGCAGAAACTTTATTATTAGATGTCTGGGACTACCTGACAGATAAAAGTGTACAGTGCAAATAACCCCGTGTTTATTTCATAATTACCCAAGGGATTTTTACCAGCTCCCCCTCTTTTTCCATTCAGTCCCTCCAGCAAATCCATGGCTGGGACCTTACTATCCACCCCCCTCGTAGGAAGGTTATGGTGGGCTATAAGAATGGGGGTTGGCATACTGCTGTACCAATCATAGGAGTCCCCAATTGCCCCCCATTCATTCTTTTAATGAACAACTCTTTCTAAGTCATTTTCCAAGCCATTTATCTGCTCACTGTATACCTTTCCTATGCAGTACCTGCACTAGACATAGAATCATAGAATATCAGGGTTGAAAGGGACCTCAGAAGGTCATCTAGTCCAACGCCCTGCTCAAAGCAGGACGAATCCCCAACTAAACCATCCCAGACAGGGCTTTGTCAAGCCTGATCTTAAAAAACCCTAAGGAAGGAGATTCCACCACCTTCCTAGGTAACCCATTCCAGTGCTTCACCACTCTACGAGTGAAAAAGTTTTTCCTAATATCCGACCTAAACCTCCCCCACTGCAACTTGAGACCATTAGTCCTTGTTCTGTCATCTGCTACATGGACGTTGATCCTCCTTTTTGAACCCTCTTCAGGTTGAAGCAGCTATCAATCCCTTCTTCTTCTTTCTGCGACTACAACTATTCCAGTTCCAGCTTCCTCATAGTCATGGGCTCAGCTCCTCTCTTTTTTGTTGCCTCCGGCGACTCTTCTTTTCCACTCCTTCTTCTTGTGTGGGCCAATAACGACACAGTACTCCAGATGAGGCCTCACAATGTCGGATAGAGGGAATTATCGTCCTCAATGCTGTCAGATCCTCTACTTATACGCCCAATGCCTTATTTCTTTTTGGCAAAAGGGCCACTTTGTCTCATTCCGCTTTATCCACGTTAACCCTAGGTCTTTTCTGCAGAACTGCTTCCTAGCCATTCGGTCCCTAGTCTGTAACAGTGAATGGGATTCTTCCCTCCTAAGTGCAGGACTCTGCATTGTTCTTGTTGAACCTCATTAGATTTCTTTTGGCCCAATCTTCTAATTTGTCTAGGTCCCTCTGTATCCTATCCCTAGGTTGACCAGATAACAAGTGTGAAAAATCGGGACAGGAGGTGGGGGGTAATCGGATGACAGCCCAGAGTCTCTGCTCCCTCCATATTAAAAAAAAGCCCCAAATATCGGGACTGTCTCTGTAAAATTGGGACATCTGGTCACCCTAACTATCCCTACTCTCCAGCATATCGACCACTCCTCCCAGTTTAGTGTCATCTGCAAACTTGCTGAGAGTGCAGTCCACACTATCCTCCAGATCATTAACATCTGACATAAGGAGACACGAGCAATTAGTTTGGCTGCCTCCCCAACCCAGTCAAGTTCCCAAACATCTTTTACTGTCCTTCTCCTTTTATATTGCTCAAAACAAATGGGCTCCAAAGCTTTATAGGAGGACCCCATACTCTCTGAATAATTTGGTGCCCCAGGATGACCAAATTGCTGAGCCTTTTATGACCCAAAGGGATTTGGCGACTCCCCTGCTGGAACCTGGAACCTTGTCCACTCAGGTGGCACTCTACGGCTCTCAGCCATGAATGCAAGTCTGACAACACAGATCTGCATCAAGTCCTTTCTTGTCCTTGGCAGTAATTGAACTCCTTTACACATTCCCAAATAGTGTGCACCAACGTGTGCCACATCATGACAGTGACTGTTGATGGGCCCCTCGGCACACAGCAGTGGCATGAGCTGGTCTAATAATGTTTCTCCTTCCATGCCAATGCAACCTTACCCCATTGCTTGACCCCAGTTGCCCACCGTTAAGGCCACAAGGATGTCCACCTATGTGCATAAGAAAAACAGTTCTGTGCCCACAGATCCACACCACCACCTCCATGGTCAGTCTAGCAAAATCTGAAATGGAATCACAACATATTAGTGGCAATTGACCACCTAAAGTTGCTCACCGTATTGTATGATTTGAATGCCAATACCCAATTGTCAGAATTGCCTGTGCCCCAGTATCTAGCTGCACCACTGCTGTGCTGTTTGTAACATGTTCAAGATGAACTGGTTGGTTAAAACTAATCCATAAATCAAATGTTTTTGGTTCTGGTTCCTTGACTTGCTGAGTTAGTTCATGTGATTAGAAGGTTTAGCAGAAGCCACCTTGACTCATTTTGTTAAAGTGCATGGCTGACCCCTCCCACTTTTTTTTAAAAAGTGCTTGTCCTGGGCTAGTATGAAAGAATAGGGAAAAATAAAGCTGCCTTTCTTCTACCCACCACCAAAGTTAAACCCAGGATTTTGTGAAGGCAGTGGCTACACCTGACAAAACACTGCTGGAGACAGCTTGTTCATCTACTTAAAACAAATAAAAGGAAGTTCTTCTTCACACAGCGCACAGTCAACTTGTGGAACTCCTTACCGGAGGAGGTTGTGAAGGCTGGGACTATAACAATGTTTAAAAGGGAACTGGATAAATTCATGGTGGCTAAGTCCATAAATGGCTATTAGCCAGGAAGGATAAAGAATGATGTCCCTAGCCTCTATTCACCAGAGGATGGAGATGGATGGCAGGAGCGAGATCACTTGGTCATTGCCTGTTACCTTCACTCCCTCTGGGGCACCTGGCATTGGCCACTATCAGTAGACAAATACTGAGCTAGATGGACCTTTGGTCTGACCTGGTACGGCCGTTCTTATGTTCTTATGTACTAAAGATGTCAGAAAAACATTGTCACTTCAAAAGAACATAACAGCATTATGAAAATAGTCCACTGGGCAATACACTAGGTGACATTAAACCAGTTATTGGAAAACAAAGGGAATGAAATAGATAACATGAGCTGCTAGTTCAAAAGTGCTGCTCTGTTTTGTCAGCTCTCTGACAGAAGGAGACCACCTTATTGAATAACCCAATTACAAACAGCTTTAGGTAACTGAAAACATCTTCCTTTTTACCCTCTACATATACTAGAACTGGTCAAAAATGGGCACTTCCATCCTATAGGAAATTCTGATATTTCAAAATTAGCTTTTTGTCCCAAATAAGGATGTAAAGCTGAAATATTAAAATGTTTAACGGAACAAAGTTTGTTGAACTGAAAGGCAACATTAATCTGTGTCCCTCTGAGTAGCTGCTGCTGCTTCCTGAGAATTGTAATCTGATTTTGGGGCCTTGCTTTTCTGTTGGAAACAGAAATTGCTGGAGTCTGGTATTTTCTTTGGTATAGTCTTATTTATTGACAAGGAATGTACAAAGTCCTGCTTCTCCAGATGCAAGAGGAACCAAGACTAAAAGGAGCAGTTTCTCAGGTTAGCTCTATACTGCAGAGTTAGGATGTCTTAAGTTATGTCAATGATCATGAACCAGTGTAATTACATTGTTTGTGCATGTTCACACAACACCCCTTGAGTCGGCAGAGCGCATCCACAGATGGTGCTCTAGCACTGAAAGAGAGAGCAGTGCACCGAGGATAGCTATCCCACTGTGCTACTCACCACCTTCTGCCACAAGGAGTTCTGGGAATGGATCGCAGTGCATGATGGTGGTGGGCTCCCTGTTCCATGATGCAGTTTTCTCCATCTCATCATTCCACGGACTTCCAATTCAGTTTCAAGCATTTTTTCAATTGTAAACCATCTCTGACTAAAAGCATAAATTCTGCATTTCTCTCCAGTCTTGTAATGAGTGTTATGAACACAACATGGTAGATCCTACAGTATTTCATGAGTTGCTAAATTGAAAACGTATCGTGGTGCCTGCCCTGTTGTGTGCCATGGAAAGAACATGTAGGGATAAAGTGAGGAAGGCTAAAAGTCGCGTAGAACTGGACCTTGCAAAGGGAATCAAAACCAATAGTAAAAGGTTCTACAGCCACATAAACAAGAAGAAAACAAAGAGAGAAGAAGTGGGGCCGCTATACACTGAGGATGGAACGGAGGTTAAGGATAACCCAGGCATGGCCCCAATATCTAAACAAGTTTTTGCCTCAGTCTTAATAAGACTAGTGAGGAGTTAGGATGATGGAGGGATGATAACGGGAATGTGGATATGGAGAGTGGATTTACCGCACGAGGTAGAGGCAACTTGAACAGCTTAATGGGACAAATCGGGAGGGCCCGGACAATCTCCATCCGAGGATATTAAAGGAACTGCGCGTGAAATTGCGAGCCCGTTAGCGAGATTTTAAGCAATCGGTAACTCGGGGTTTGTACCGTACGACTGGAGAATTGCTACGTAGTTCCTATCTTTAAGAAGGGAATAAAAGTGATCTGGGCCCAATTTTGAGGATTTCAATAACTCAGTCATGGGTTAGGGGTTGTTATAAATGTGTATGGGTAGGGTTTTGTGGCCTGCCTTGTGCAGGAGGTCAGACTAGATGATCATATTGGTCCCTTCTGACCTATGAGTCTATGAGTCTAATTCAAGATTGATGTTAGCATTCACAGGGCAGCTGCATATGGTGGACTGTAAATATTGGGATCAGGAAACAAGAACTAAGTGGTGGGATCACATTGTTATGCAGGTATGGGATGGTAAGCAGTGGCTGCAGATTTTTCGGATGCACAAAGCCACCTCCTGGAACTGTGTGTGGAGCTCGCCCCTGCCCTGTGGCTCAAGGACACCAAAATGAAAGCTGAATCAGTTTTGAGTTGGGATTGTGGTGAGGTTTGCGGTGATGCAAGTGTGCAGGGCCATTAATTGCCTCCTCCTACAAAGGACTGTGACTCTGGAAAATACGCGAGAAATAATGGATGGCATTGCAGTAATGGGATTCCCTAACAGTCGCGGGGTGATAGTTGGCACGCATATCCAATTTTTGGCATATCCAAGATCATTTTGTGACAAAGTACATCAACAGAAAGGGTTACTTCTTTATGGTATTGCTGGTGCTGGTAGATCACTGGTGTCATTTCAATGACATCAACACAGGCTGGTCAAAGAAGTTGAGGGATGCACACATCTTCAGGAACTCTGAAGCCTGTACAGAAAGCTGCAAGCAGGGACTTTATTTCCAGACCAGAAGATTCCAGTAGGGGATGTGAAAATGACCATAGTGATACCGGGAGACCCAACCTACCCTTTAGTCTCATGACTCATGAAACCTTATACCAGAAACCTTGACAGCAGCAAGCAGGCTCAGCAGGTGCAAAGTGACCATTGAATGTGCATTTGGCAGATTAAATGGAATCTGGTGCTGCTTTTCTAGCAGGTTAAACCTCAAAGAGGAATATATTCCCAGAATCATAGCAGCCTACTGTGTTCTACATAACATTTCTGAAACTAAGGGGGAAAGGTTTCCCCAGAGTGGAGCATTGACGTGGATCACCTGGTGGCTGATCTTGAGCAGCCAAATACCTGGCCTATTAAAGGGGCTCAATGGGAGGCTGTTCAAATCAGGGAGGTTTTGAAGCAGTATTTTGACAACGAGTCCTGGTAATATGTCTTTCGGTAATGCATTCAGACAGGCATTGTTTACCTCGTGCCTGGAATGAAACTTTCAATGATTGGTGCCTGAGCTTTAATTGTAGTCTGCAAATGTGCTCATTGCCAGTGTGTATGAATTTCTGCATCAATCACAGTGTGTAAGACATAAATAAAGAAAGATTCATTGTATTTGTAAGACTAAATTTTTATTAAACAGCAATACACAGATTTCAATTTCTTATAAGAGATATGACACTGAGAAACGCCCTCTCAAATGAGGCTATCACAGGTGAAGTTATTATGGCTGAAGCAGAGCTGGGACTTCTCATAGCGTAATCTCCACATAGTGCAAAAAGATCTAACAACTCAGGTGTGCTTCAAGCGGGAGAGTGCTTGTGGAGTGGAGCTGTCATGGTCAGCAGGAAAGGTGGGATGTAAGATCTCTACACCAAGCAAACAGGATGTGGAATTTCAAAAATTCCCAGGACTTTAAAAGACCTATCTACCTAGGTCCAGGGCAGCAGAGTTCAATTGAAGCAGTCAGGATAGGCATTGTGGGACACCTCCTGGAGGCCCTTTACAGCAACATAACCAAGTGTAGTGTCTACACTGACATGTTGTTGTGATAACCTTGCTGCAAAATGAATTACACCTCTTGTCAAAGTGGTTTTATTTTGTCGCCAAAGCAGGAGAGGATTTTTTTTAGTGGATGGATGTTGTAGTATGTTCTCCTCTACTGTTTGTTGATGAAAGCTGACTTTTATTGACAAAACTCTGTAATGTCGGAAAGCCCTGATTTTGTCGCGAAAAGCTTTGTCTCTCATTGAGATGGTTTTAATATGTTGGCGTAGAAGGAGAGTTAAATCAGCTGGAGGAGCATTGCAGTGCACACACTTCCACTGTTTTGTCGATGAAAGTTGCCTTTTCTCAGCAAAACTTAGTAGTGTAGAAAAAACTTTAGCTTACAGACTAAACCTCTTTAGTCTAAATCAACCCCAAAAAGCTCTTTCTAGGTTTTTCCAGGATTGCACTGTGCTCCCAGGCTGCTGCTAGTCTTTGTTTTTCACTTCTCCCTCACTCTCTCTGTTCTTCCTCGTCCCAAAACTAGACTTTTTTCCATGCACACACTGACTTGGTTGGAACAATGCCCAGTGGAACCTGCCAATGTGTTACAAGTTTCTGTGCAGACTCTGTTATGCCTTGTTTTAGTTGTAAGAGACAGTTAAGGGGCCACACCCATCTTAAATAAATGACTCATTCACACATCGTTTTCAGTCAGGATTTAACTCGGTCTATAACAAGATCTAATCCAGGTCATAACAATATATTCTGGTGATACTTTTTCTCTCTGTTATATGTATACCAAAAAAGCAGCCCTGGAATTCAGCTCTTTAAGTAGGGAGGGCCTGGTCTTGCAAAGATTTATACTTGTGGCTAGCTTCAGGCACATTGCGTACACAGTACATAAAGTTAACCATGTGATTTAGATTTTTGCAGAGCTGGGACCTACATACACTACATATACCAATCTTGAATGACTACTGTTATAGCTAAGTACTGTAAATCATAAATAGTCTAGTTCAATGTATTTGATCTGTTAGGGAAAATAATCTCATTGTGTACATTAAAAATCTTACAGGTACCCAAGAAAACCTAAATCATACTGCTGCTGTAAAGGGCATCTATTTGTTTCATTTCTTAATTACCTTTGACTGTAAACACTAAAATGGAGTTTGTGACATTATAATTGTCCCACCTTTCCTCTCATCTTGCTTTACAAGTATAATAATGTTTCTTACTCCACCCAATATTTTCTGTTCTTACTCCACCCATCTTCTATCCCCGTCCCAACCATGAATAGGATGCATACTTTCTATCAGAGTTTTAATAATGAGATATAACTTTCTGATGCATACAAACCTGTGGTGTCCCAACACAACCTTTTCTATATTCTAAACGTAGTCACTTCACTCCTCCCACTTAGAACAATAAATCACTCTTTTTTTTTGGATGCTATACTCTGTCACATCACTATTTTACATTTTGATGGCTTGAAACAAATTTGCTATTAACAATTACCATTATTTCTCCGTTTTAATTTGATTTGTCCAAAATTTGGGGAGAGTATTAAAAATTGGACAGTTAATTTTTTTTAGCACCAACGTCATATTTTTGGGTTCTGAAAGTATAGTCTGACAAAATAATTTGAGCCAACTAATGTAATCAATTGATATTTACATTTATGCCTACTTTAAGTTCCTATTTGAGAATTTTTATTGTGACAAAAGTATTGAAATTTTAGTGAACCAAAAAAACCTAGATTTTTTTAAAAATGGTCTTAAGTGTTGGTACTTTTCAATTGGTTACATATAATATTGAGATCAAGGGTAGTTTAGCCTGAAATAAAGATAGACTAAAGACTTAAGAAAAGTATTTAATATTTTAATTAGCACAAGGCTAGGTATTTTTATTTTCTCCTCTTTCCTAGAAATTCCACTAAGAATGAACTAAAAAAGCTAATCAAGCATTTTTAATTACTGCTTGATTAGACATGACAATGATTCAATGCATGATTTTTTTATATAAAAGATGTGTGGTCAGAGTTCCAAAAGTGCTCAGCAACCACCATTGAGAAGGTCTTATGCATAGTTAGTTGAACTTGTGTCCATGAGATGTCGCTAAAGCCAGGATCTCAGCAAAATTCACAAAAGGAGTTGGACATTTTATATGGATAAGAAAAATATCCAGAGATGTAACAGCTATCACTAACCAACATTTCAGAAGGGATATAAAACCTCATGCTTCAGGTTTTATGGAGATCATTAACTATAAGACTTCGGGATGAGGCCTAATGTGGGGATAGACTATTCCACATGTGCATGTTGTGGGGTTTTTATACCTTTCTCTGAAACATTCTGGTGCTGGTCACTATTAGAGACAGGATTCTGGACTGGATGAAACTCAGATATAGAAAAACATGGAAAGTAGGTTCACTCGGGGGGAGACCAGTGACCTGGAGATCTCTGGGGTGCTATGGGGGATGAGTTGTCTCATGGGAAACCTGTTCCACCCCTCAGGGTTCTGTGGGTTGGATGATGGGGATGCTCCTGACCTAAGTTCCCTCTAAGCTGTGCAGCCCCACAGCTGCCTATTAAGCCCCACGCCAGGGCTCAGGGCTGCTGTGGGGAGAGAAACCTGCTGTGGCTGGGGGAGAAGTGCCCCTTCCCGCAGGCCCCAGCATGGACCTGCAGCTGCCGGGGAGAGGAGCCCTTCCCTCACCCCAGCCATGCTGGAGTTGCCACAGCTGGGAAGAGATGCCTCTCCCCTGACACTGAGCTGCTGCAGCGAGAGGGCTGGAGGGAGTTCTCTCTCCCTACAACAGCTCCTTGGCAGCCTGTATCCAAAACCCCTCATCTCTGGCCCCATCACAGATTCGGCACCCCCCCATCCTCTGCCCCAGCCCTGAGCCCCCTTCCACATCCCACCTCCGTTATTCCCAGCCCCACCCAGAGCCTGCACCCTCATCCAGAGCCCACATCCCTCCAAACCCCAACCCTCTGCCCGAGTCCAGAGCCCTCTTCCACATGTCAAACCCCTCTGTCCCACCCCCACCACATGCATTTTGTTATGTGCACCAATATGAACGTGATGAGTCACACATCACCTCCATATTGGTGCACATAACAAAATTCATGCTGCACATGGGCATAAAGAAATAGAGGGAAAACTGCTCCTGACCAATGGGGGCCCTGCTGGGGATGGCCTAAAGTTGCCACTTACTGGGGACTTCAAGGATTATTTCTTTAGGGTGTGTGTAACCCCTTTGGGGTTTAGAGAGCATGGCCCATTTAAATATTTTTCCTGGGGGGGAAGTGCTGATTGTTCCAGAAGGATGAAGTGCTATTGATGGGAGGAGGGGGGCAGAGAGGGAGAGGGGAGAGCAACAGGGTGTGTCTGTCTGGATCGCCAGGCAGAAGGGCTGCAGCAAGCAGGCCTTCACAGAGTGAAGCAGCCAAGAACCTGCCTGAAGCCTGGGAAGGACAGAGCAGCCTATCGGTGACACCCCAGGACATGAGCCAGGAGGAGCACTGTGCCAGGGAGCTGGATCTAGCATTATTCTTGCCCAAAGCTGCATGGGTTTGTGAGTACCGGAGCTTGTGACTTTGCATTGGGAACAAGGAGAGAAGCTGTTAGCTAGTTATGTGGAGACATGGTCGCTCTGTGTGGCTTTGCAGAGAACGGCAGGAGAGGGCATTGGAGGGGTTCATTGACGAAAATCTACTGGTGCCGAAGATGACCAGGAGCACCCAAGACTCATCACTGGACGGAACTTTGCCCAGGACTCTTGAACTCTGTGTGCAGACACATTGCTCAGTGTCTGCCCTTTCAGATTGAGGTGCCACTGGGCCTGTGGCACCTTGAGTTGAATGCAGCTCTGCTTTACTACTTCCCCAATATCACCCCCCACATTGTTTCTCTCCTTTCATCCCTCTGTAAGAAAGTATTTCCCTATACTATATTCATTGTACTTTTCCGGTGTGTGTGTTCACTTTACGGGGTTTGAAACAGGTGCCCCTGGGTGGGAAGGGACTTTCCCTGCTTCATTTCTGCACACACCTTCTCTTGGCCAAAGCTGCCTGCATAGCCGACTCCATCTTGGCCACGAGGGCGCTAAAGTTACACTAGGCATATCAGAGACTGTGTTTTTCCTCGTTGTCAATTAACTTGTTTTTAGTCCAATTGTTAAAATTATTTTTAAGCCTTCTGTTTCACCACAGTAGCAAAAGTATGCTACCTTTCTCTTTGCCAAAAGGCAATTATCTAAGAGAAAACTAAATTCAGAATAATGGCCCTGATTTGTTACTGCGTTAATTCAGTTACATGCAGGTAATTCCATTGACTTTGAGTCTCACTGGTGTAAAAATGAAGTAACATAACAGTAAATCTTTCCTAATTTGTTTAGAAGTCAAGCATAATCTATAGAGGTGAAGAATAATCTTGAAATAATTAAATCCAAACCTTGGTATGAAAATGTACATATAACAAAGTGTGAAAATTGAAACAAAGTTCAATGGCCAAATTTCATACGCATGGGTAGCTGATGACCCAGCTGTCTGGGGATGCTAACCCCCAGCCCCTCCCCTTGTGCCTGAGCAGGGGCAGCTCCAGGCCTCAGAACGCCAAGCGCATGCTTGGGGAGGCGAGCCATGGGGGGTGCTCTGCTGGCGCCACGGGGGCGGCAGGCAGGCTGCCTTTGGCGGCTTGCCTGCAGGAGGTCCACTGGTCCCGCGGCTTCAGTGGACCTCCCGCAGGCAAGCCACCAAACGTAGCCTGCCTGACGTGCTTGGGGTGGCAAAATGCCTAGAGCCACCCCTGTGCCCGAGACCCTGTCCCTCCCCTTCTACCTCTCTCCTTTTCCTTCCCCACAGGAGCCCTAAGCACCCCCACCGTGGCCCTCCAGCCCCAGCCCCGGTGTGCCACAGCCTCAGTGCCTACAGCCTTTGGGATGTGCGGCTGCTGCACTCCCATCTCCGGGGCTCCGGGTATCTGGGAAATGTGGTCGCCGCACCCCCAGACCCAGTGCTCAGGTGGCCGGGCAGCATGGTTGCCATACTTCCAGCCCCGGGGCCCTGGGCGGCTCCCAGTCCCAGTGCTCATGTGGATAGCCCCGGAGTGTCGGGCAGGCAGTACGGTCCAGCACCAGCCACCCCGGGTCCTGCAGGAGGCAAGCTGGTCTGGGGGCAGGGTCATGGCAGGCTGTTCGGGGAGGCACAGCCTCCCCTTGCCTATGATACACGCTGCCCATGCTCAGTGTATCTTTCCTGGCTTGAGGGGGAAGGATGGAGAAGAGGCAAGAACACAGTTAGTCATTTTTGCTGTCCCCCCATCTACTTTTATCTGAATAACTGATGGCTGTCTTTGCAGGAGAAAAAAATGACTTCTATCTTCAAGGTTATATGTGTAATTGAAACTGAATCCTGTGACTAACCTGCTTGGTTGGGATCCAGTCACAAGGGGAAAAGAAAAGATTGCTGTGAATTGTAAGGACAAAAATGGTTTTCAAGTGCTACTCTTAAAAAAAAAAATCCCTTAAGTTAAAGTTTTAATACTGTATTCTGCAGCAGTATCTCCAGATTATGATCTGGTTGCACTTCTTGTGTTGAATTCTCTATCCTTTCCAAGATACATTTTGTTAATTTTAAGACTGTAAACCCTCTGATCCAATTTTTTGAGGAAATTGTCAGATCTGCCTTGCCTACTTTCTCAGGAAGCATATAAAGCCTGAAATCACTAACATCATTTTCCAACCCTTATTTGTCTTACCTTCCCTTTCCTTGCATGATCTCACAATTTTGGTTTGCAAAGATATCACAGTGCACTTTTCTCAAATCCCTACTCGCTCATCACATCTCGCTTCTATTATGTGACCCACAGTTTGTGAATTGTTAACAATAATTTAAACACACATGAAATGACTCCCTCCCAACATATTTCATTTTCTCAATTTCTGTCTTTTAGATTGCAATATCTAACTTATTTCTAAGATCTCATTTTCTTTATTTATTTTTACTGCTGGGAAATGCTGAATACATGGATTTGACTTTTGACTTGCTCTTTGAAATCTGTCTCCAGTCTCCAGTCATTATCATCCACTCTATCCTATATTGTATATTCTTAATCACTAATACTAATGTAGCCTCTTGTAGTCCACAACAGCCATATGAGGTTCATAGAGTTTAAGGCCAGTAGGGAGCCATTAGAGCAGATAGTATGCATTACAGGCCATTTCATCCCCTGCTCCAAATAAAACTCCTTTACTAAGCCCAAATACTTTAGTTTAAGTAAAGAGTCTCAGTCTCATAGACTCATAGACTTTAAGGTCAGAAGGGACCATTATGATCATCTAGTCTGACCTCCTGCACAACGCAGGCCACAGAATCTCACCCACCCACTCCTGTAACAAACCACTAACCTTTGTCTGAGTTACTGAAGTCCTCAAATTGTGGTTTAAAGACCTCAAGATGCAGAGAATCCTCCGGCAATTGACCCGTGCCCCTTGCTGTAGAGGAAGGTTAAAAACCTCCTGGGCTTCTGCACAATCTGCTCTGGAGTAAAATTCCTTCCTGACCCCAAATATGGCCGCTGCCAGCCCATCCCTCACATGTGCTGCTTCCTGCCGCCCCCATTGGTCTGGGACGGCAAACCGCAGCCAGTGTGAGCCACGGTCGTCCGAACCTGCCCATGCAGGAGGTAAACAAACTGGCTCAGCCCGCCAGGGTGCTTACCCTAGTGAGCCACGTGCCAGAGGTTGCCAACTCCTGAGCTAAACCCTGAGCATGTGGACAAGACTCACCAGCCATACACCCAGGAAAGAATTCTCTGTAGTAATTCAGATCCCACCCCATCTAACATCCCATCACAAGTCATTGGACATATTTACCTGCTAAAAATTGAAGATGAATTGATTGCCAAAATTAGGCTATCCTAGCATACCATCCCCTCCATAAACTTATCAAGCTTAGTCTTAAAACCAGATATGTCTTTTGCCCCCACTACTCCCCTTGGAAGGCTGTTCCAGAACTTCACTCCTCTAATGGTTAGAAAACTTCATCTAATTTCAAGTCTAAACTAACTAATGTTCAGTTTATATCCCTTAGTTCCTTTGTCCACATTGGTGCTGAGTTTAAATAATTCCTCTCACTTCATGATATTTATCCCTCTGATATATTTATAAAGAGCAATCATATCTCCCCTTAACCTTCTTTTGGTTAGGCTAAACAAGCCAAGCTCTTTGAGTCTCCTTTCATAAGACAGGTTTTCCATTCCTCGGATCATCATGGTAGCCCTTCTCTCAAAATGTCCTAGTTTGAATTCATCCTTCTTAAACATGGGAGACCAGAACTGGACACAGTATTCCAGATGAGGTCTCACTGGTGCCTTGTATAATGGTACTAACACCTCTTTATCTTTACTGGAAATACCTCACCTGATGCATCACAAGACCTCATTAGCTTTTTTAATTGCCGTATCACATTGGCGGATCATTGTCATCCTGTGATCAACCAGTACTCCGAGGTCCTTCTCCTCCTCCGTTACTTCCAACTGATGCGTCCCCAATTTGTAACAAAAATTCTTATTATTAATCCCTAAATGCATGACCTTGCACTTTTCACCATTAAATTTCATCCTATTATTATTACTCCAGTTTACAAGGTCATCCAGATCTTGCTGTATGATATTCTAGTCCTTCTGTCTATTACCAATACCTCCAGCTTTGTGTCATCTGCAAACTTTATTAGCACATTCCCACTTTTTATGCCAAGGTCAGTAATAAAAAGAATAAACAATATTGGTCCCAAAACCGATCCCTGAGGAACTCTACTAGTAATCTCCTTCCAGCCTGATAGTTCACCTTTCAGTATGAGCCGTTGTAGTCTCCCCTTTCAGTTCCTTATCCACCTTTTCAGTTTTCTATTGATCCCCATCTTTTCCAATTTAGCTAATTAATTCCCCGTGTGGAACCGTATCAAAAACCTTACTGAAATCGAGGTAAATTAGATCCATTGCATTTCCTTTGTCTAAAATCTGTTACCTTCTCAAACAAGGAAGTCAGGCTGGTTTGGCATGATTCTATCTTTAGTAAAACTATGTTGTATTTTGTCCCAATTACAGACCCATTGACCTCAATGTCCTTAACTACTTTCTCCTTCATTTTTTTTCCCCAAGACCTTGCAATACTACAGATGTCAAACTAACAGGCCTATAGATATGCAGATCACTTTTTTTTTTCTTTTCTTAAAAATAGGAACTATTGTTAGCAATTTCCCAGGCATAAGTACAACCCCTGAGTTTACAGCTTGATTAAAAATTCTGCTAATGGGCTTTGCAATTTCATGTGCCATTCCTTTTAATATCTGGGATGAAGATTATCTGGGCACCCAATTTAGTCCCATTAAGCTGTTTGAGTTTGCTTATCTACTTCGGATGTTGTACATATCTACGTCCATATCCTCATTCCATTTGTCATCCTACCATTATCGCCATAAGCTCCTCATTAGCTCTTCTTAAAGATTGACAAAAGTATTTGTTTGGATGTTGGCCATGCTAGTATATCCTTAACCTCGCGTCCATCTGCAAGTCTTTAGCAGCCCACTTCTTCTTCTTTCTTTCTTACTTATGTATATGCTTTTATGATTGCTTTTAATTCTCTTTGCCAGGTCCAACTCTACATGCTTTTTTGACCTTCTCAAGTTATCTTCAATAAGGTAGCTTTCCTTGCGATGTATCACATCCATCTCCATTCCTTGCAGCTTTCTGCCTTTTTCCGTAAATCACCTCTCTGATATGCTTGCTCATCGAGGTTGGTCAACTCACTTGCCTATAGAATTTTTTCCCTTTCTTGGAATGTAGTCTTCGATAGTCTGCACCTTCGACCTTTAAGTAATTCCAGGCTTTCTCTGCTTTAGATCCACGAGTTCTCAGTCCAATCCACTTCCCTAATACTAATTCTAACAACTCTTTTAAAGTGAACCCTTTTGAACTTTCAAAACCCTAGTCCCAGCATCTATTTTTGTTTTATTCTTTGATCGGTAGTTTGAACAGCATTAGTCTTCTGATCACTATGAGAGTCCGAGTTTGGCCCTTACAATCCTTTTCTTTTATGATTCCTCACTACTCATCAAAACCAAATCTAAAATTGCATCCCTCTCTGTTGGTTCAGCAAACTACTTAGTGAGGAATCCATCCAGCGAATACATAGACCATTGATGCCTATGTATTAAGCGACTAAGCCTTATCATCCCAGTCTATATATGCTCGGAAAGTGAAAACTCTCCAATATGATTCACAATCCCTTGTAGTACTTCAAACTAACAAACATTAAGGAGCTCATCTATCCATAACCAATTGGCATCCTGTGTCTCTATAGCATCACCCCAAAAACTATCATCAGGGGAGGCTTAGTAGCTTCTTTCCCAATGTGATTTTTGCCCAGACAGACTCTGTCTTATCCATTCCATCACTTCTTATTTCTTTACAGTCTACCTCATCATTGATATACAATGCTACTCCACCACCTTTGCCTTTATTTCTATCTTTCCTAAACAGCACATACCCTTCAATACCTGTAGTCCAGTCATGACTACTATTCCACCATGTTTCTGTATCCTTATAATGTCTGGTTTCACTTCCTGCACCAGTAGCTACAGTTCCTCCATTGGAAGATGAAACTATTATATGCCACAAACAGAGCAGTATGGACCAAAGTGCCACTGATGCCTGAAGCACCTGCAATGGCAGGGAAATAATTAGATGATGGAATTTGATGAGGCATGCCCAGATGATTATATCAGCCAATTTGCATCCCTGACTGCAGAAGAAGGTGAAACCACTCCGCTCCCACCCTAAATCACTGACTATCTGAGCTAATGGAAAATTCCGTCCTGACCCCAAATCTGATGATCAGTTTGACCCTGAGCATGTGAGCAAGAGTCATCAGCCAGGCATCTAAGAAAGAGAATTATCTATACCACTGCAAAAAACAGGTCCCCTTTGACCATCTCCAGCTCTGACCAGTCCCTCATGCTTCAGAGGAAGGGTGTGGGGTGTAACAAACTCGGGGTTCGTTAAATAACAAACCAGTGAATGAAAAAGGAATACAACTTTAATGAAATAAACTGGAGAGCCTCTGCTGCACACAGCCATGCGGTGTTCCCAACTCCCGTCTCCAGGGCAGATGTCCAAATTCCTATGTTCATAATACTGGCCCTTATGAGGGAGTGTCTTTAAATTGTAATCTTCTACAAATATATCTCTACAGCTTCCCTCTTAAAGAAAAATAAATTAACTCTTTTTTATATACATAAAACAGTTAACAGCTATATAATTACACATGCTGTAAATTCTCAACCCAGGTAGTACGTTTCCATAAACTCACTGTGTCAACTACCTAGAGATGAGAGGTTGCCAGCAGATCACTCCTGAGTGAATTTTTACCATTCACTTTCCTCAAATCTCTGTGAGTCTTTCAGGACATTAAATCTTCCATTCTGATCTTCTCAATATCAGCCTTTCATTAGAGTCCAAATTGTTCTCTTGTTCCTTGATAGTTTCTCCTTTGTGTGTTGATGATAAATGATCAGTCAGGTGGGAAATGCCAGAGTCCACATCAGCAGTCAATGTGTTGAAACTTTCTGGTATTACTCATAGATCCCTTTGATTACATCTCACTGATCTCTCTGGACTACATAAAACCTTGGAGGCAGTTGTTCTTTAATGGTACTTCTTTGTCCCCAAGTATTAGAGGAGTGATTCCTCAGGCACACTCAATCACCTAAGCTAAGAGATGGGAGAGATCACAGGCCCTTTTTTCAAAAGAATATTTCTGTTTTCACTTCTTTTTTTTTTCATCTTCTATATGGTTTCATTGTTATGAGATTTCAATTGGTTATCAGTAATTGGTAAATTAGATCTGATGCTTCTTCTCATTAAAAGCCATTCTCCAGGGTTGTACATCCGTAAACCAGTAATGGTTTATATACAAATCCCCCCCACTGTCAAAAAAGTCTTTTTTCATAAGGTTCTTTACTGTCTGTATATACCTTTCTAAAGGTCCATTTGATCTGGGGTAATTTGGATTTGATGTTTCGTGACGATAATCCCAATCCAGAGCAAATTACTTGAAATCTGCACTGGAAAATTGTGGCCCATTATTGCTGTAGATTTCATCTGGGTTTACATGTCTGCAGAAGATTCCCTTCATGCCAGATATCACTGGTTTACTATTAGTACTGTGCAGTGTGCAAATTTCTGGATACAGAGTATAATTGTGACTATTAAATAATCCTTTGATGCTCAGGTAAGTACATCAAGGCCAACCTTCTCACAAGGCCTTTGTGCAACTGGATGAACTTGACTTTTTTGCGTTTGGGATCTGTAGCATTTTGCAAAATGATTATTTTCCCCACATTTGCTGATGGTGTTTTCCAAAGGCGACACACTGTTTGGGGCCATGCAACACCGTCTACATGACTGTCTGTACACACTCTTCCCCCTAGCACTGATGTTCATAGCAAGTGGTTCCACTCTCTTTGCTTTGATCCATTCTGGCTATATTCTTTTTTACTTAGTACCGGGACAGCCCCTTCTAGTGAATTCAGTTCTTTGGCTTGTGCTTTCACAGTTTCTGCTGCCATGCATATTTTGAGAGCTTTTTATAAGGTTACGTCTCCTTCAAGAAAGCAGTCCATCTCTTACCGCATTGTTTTTAATGCCACAAATGATTTTATTTCTGACAAGGGGATGGTGGGGAGGGATATCTCAGTGGTTTGAACATTAGCCTGCTAAACCCAGGGCTGTGAGTTCCATCACTGAGAGGGCCACTTAAGGATCTGGGGCTGTCATAAACAGATAGTTAAGGGTTAATGTCTCTTTTACCTGTAAAGGGTTAAGAAGCTCAGTAAACCTGGCTGACACCTGACCAGA
>NC_133769.1:285628084-285632878 GCF_003597395.2 Chelonoidis abingdonii | reverse complement strand
CCCCAAACCTCCCAACTCCTGATCAGACACAGGAGGAGTTGACCCAGACTGTGGGGAAGATCACTGAGGTGAGCAAATCTGCCAATAAGCGCAGGACCCACCAAAGTAGAGGAGGAACTTTGTCATAATATCTAATGCTTCCTTCCCAACAACATGCAAAAAGATTATTTCACTTTGTCACTTTTCTCCTCTGCCCCATAACTCTTACATTCAATTAAAATCTCTATCTGATTTCTTTCCAATTCTCTGCAACATTATCTGACAATTGCAGACTAGATTGCATCGATTTTTGGCTCCCCCCATTCTTAAGCTACTTAAGCTACTATTGTACTCACCAAATACATGAAAAAAGTCTCTGTGCCTGGTGGTCCACGTGGTTCTCTCGTGCCTCCCTTTGTCTCTGTTTTCACTTGCAAGCACAGGAGTTAACTTCAAAATGACAGCATTTTCCTTCTCATTCAGCACTTCTGACACAATGTAAAAGTCTTGGAGTTCATTAAATAACACACCAGTGAACGGGAAAGGAATAAAATTTTAATAAAACTAACTGGAGAACCTATGTGGTTAACGGCTGCACACAGACAGTTGGTGTTCCCCACCCCTACCTCCAGGGCAGATCTCCAAATTCCTGTGTTCATAATACTGTTCTTTATCAGGGAGCATCTCTAAATTATAATATTCTACAAACATATCTCTACCTGGGTCAGAATGCATTTGACCAATTATGCATTGGTCATGAGATGATCAGCTGAAGCCCTGAAGCATGTGATTTTATTATAGTCATAGTCTTTATGAAGAACTGCCATTACTCTGAGCAAGATGAGGGCAATGCTGAGCTTGCACTTTGATCCATGACCCAAGAAGGAAGAGGATGAACAGAGGATTCACAAATTTGAAGGCCCATCCAACCCAATCCTCTGTACATATAGTGAGCTTTGATCTACATCTCTTTGAAAACAGGAGTAAATTAAAGCATATTAGGGAACTTTTAGCATGCAGCGTCCACACCAGGGATCGGCAACCTTTGGCACATGCCTTGCCAGGGTAAGCACCCTCGGGGGCCAGGCTGGTTTGTTTACCTGCCTCATCCACAGGTTCAGCCGATCACAGCTCCCACTAGCCGCGGTTCGCTCCTCCAGGCCAATGGGGGCTGCAGGAAGCGATGTAGGCCGAGAGATGTGCTGGCCACTACTTTCCGTAGCCCCCATTGGCCTGGAGCGGTGACCCGTGGCCAGTGGGAGCCCTGATCAGCCGAACCTGCAGACATGGCAGGTAAACAAACCAGCTCAGCCTGCCAAGGTGCTTATCCTGGCAAGCCGAGTGCCAAAGGTTGCCAATCCCTGGTCCACAAGGACATCCAATGTGTGGCAGACTAGTGCAGGGTATATTTACACAATAGTCAGCCACAAAATAGATAGTCATGTAGACAGGCTCTGTAGGATTTGGTCAGTTCTGATTTGCTGCCATATAGTTCACTCTTCTTTTACTACAATTAACTACTGGTAGTGAGCATGTGGAGTTTGATGATAAAGCACCTATTATACAATTAATTAAATGAACATTTTAAAAGAAATCTGGTAAGTAACATGATTCGTGCATTCCACTTTAGCATCTTATTGGCATTCCCTACTTCTCATTCATTGTCAGATGTGGATTTCCCCCTATGTTCTATCTCTGTTATATTCAGCATAGGCCATGACCCTTCAATGAACCTTCAGCAATATGGGCCAAAGGCATTGACTACAGTGGGGTTCTACACAGGTGCAGAGATTCCTGGTAAAGATCAGTGCAGGACTGAGCCCTTATACTCAATGTTCATTAAGAAATAGGGGTGAAGTACTGACCTCCTGAAACTAATAGCAAATCTTCCACTTACTTCCATGAGGCCAGGTTTTTCCTCTAGTTCTTTATGGTAAGTACTTCTTAAAGTACCGTACAGTCCTATTATGTTCTATAAACATATTAAATAATGTATAATAATAATCTCTTATGGTCCAATACTACTCCCAATGAGGACTGAATTTTTTTGTTGTTGCCCCTTTTTTTCTACAACAATATCATGGATGTGAAAAGTCAATGATATAAAATAATAGATATGTATCCAAAATATTATTGCTTCTGAACTGGT
Organism: Chelonoidis abingdonii; assembly: GCF_003597395.2. Taxonomy (NCBI): domain Eukaryota; kingdom Metazoa; phylum Chordata; order Testudines; family Testudinidae; genus Chelonoidis; species Chelonoidis abingdonii. Next base: position 285,630,750 of record NC_133769.1, on the reverse strand, counting down.
TTGCCTTTTCCTCAGTTCTTTAGTATGTTAGAAAATTTCTGTTTCATCTTAGTTTTACAATGTTAAGTAATTAATGAAACAAAATTCATATCCTATCATACTCCAACATAAGGCACCAGGAATCGAAAAAACATCCATGTAGATCTGATAGTGTTCAGTTTTTAAACTACTGTACTGATGAGCTAACCCCAGTTTACTGCAACAGATGGGAACAGAGTGAATAATTAAATATTCACAGTACCTGTCAACCTTGTTGCAGGGTCACTGAATTATTTCAATTAGTATCCCATATTTCTCAACAAAAATATAACTTCAATTTCTTTTCTGTGTGTGTGTGCATTTCCAGGCAATGGTTATTTTAACATTTAAATCTTGTACACAGAATTTCAGAAGTTGAAGTTTGGTTCTAAGATTCAATTTTTATAAATACTGCAATTTAAATACCTTAATTTAAATACAGGGAACTAACTAATTCCTTGAATTTAAAACATACAGCATTCCAGTTCCAGAATTTTGGGGTTTTTTGTTGTGTCAAGCGAAGTTTGGTGTTTGCTTTTGTTGCAACAAATTTAGTAAGAATTTAATTTCTTTTAACAGTAAAGAGTAAAATAGACTTCACTTTGAAGCTTTGTGATCTAGTTCAGAAAATATCCTACAAGCATATTTAAAGGAATACAATGTCTTATATTCTACTCTTCCCCAATGGAAAAATCTTATCATTTAGTCTTGTGCCAGGCTTTAAAACCATGGACACACAAGGTAAAATGAGCTGTCTTCATCAAAGCAAAGCTGCTTCCTATCTGAATGGAAGCCAGGCTGAAAAGGATGCACCCATGTAAGCTGATCATTTTTAGAATGATAAGGAATGAAATTGGCAGCCTTTTCCTCTTGCAAACTTGGATTACATTTATGCTTCAAGATATGCCTCACTGTTGCATTTGAAAATGCAATAAAATGCAAACCAAATAATGTGTATGCTAAACCTTTTTATCTACATTCAGGTTTCTAGGAAATGAGTTGCCATGATGATCCCTTAAAATACCTTTATGTCTGTAAAAGTATTATAGCAATAAGGGTTAATTTTAACTTGTGCACATGGGAAGACAGAAAAACAAGAACTATTTTTAAACCTCTAAGTTATCTATGAGATTCCATAATTTAAGATGCAATTTTAAGGTTTACAACTTTTGTTTTCTGTCAGGGTTGAAAAAGATGGCATTTAAGTGAATAAGAGCATAATCCAAACCCAATTGAAGACACAGGAAACTCTTCCCCATCCCCGGCCCTTTTCCCCCTGTGACTTCAGTGTACTTTTAAATCTGTCCTTAAATCCAGATATCTTGTTCCACTGGAAGAACAGCAGATAGCAATGGAACATATCATTTTCACTTTTGTGATGAAATCTTGAATGTTAAAACTTAAACTTTGTATATCTCTCTGTTACCACAGTGATGAATACCAAATAAATGTTTGTGATAATAAACAGTAAATTAATGAAATACATCACAGGAGAGCAAGAAATCCCGGCTTCCCCTTGGGATAGAGCAAATGTTTTTATTCTGTCTAGATACCAGAATCTAAGACCTTAATGCTGCTGGTGCAGGGATGGGAAAAAATGTTGGCCAGAGGGCCACATCGACATTACAAAATTGTATGGAGAGCTGAGTAGGGAAGGCTGTGCCTCCCCCAAAAGCCTGCCCCCTGCTCCCATTGACTCATCCCACTTCTCACGCCTTGACTGCCCTCCTCAGAACCCCTGACCCATCTAATCCCTCCTGCTCCCTGTTACCTGACTTCCCTGAACCCTATCCACACTCCTGCCACCTGACAGCCCCCTTGGGATTCCCACACCAACAACCAACCCTGTTCCCCATCCCCTGACTGCCCCCCAGAACCTCCACCCCATCCAACCGCCCCTTGCTCCCTGTCCCCTGACTGTCCCACTGGATCCCTCACCTCCATCATGGCACTCAGAGCAGCAGGAGCTCACAGCCCCACCACTCGACTGGAGCCAACCATGCCACCCATGCTGCCCGGCAGGAGTGGCGGGCCACAGCACTGGCAGCATTGCGCTCTGCATCTGCGAGGAAGCGGGGACAGCGGAGGAGGGGCTGGGGGCTAACCTTCTTGGCCAGGAGTTTAGGCTGGGCAGGTTAAGTAGGGCTGGCAGACTACATTTTGTTCAAACTATTTTTGGAAAATTGGGGTTTCAACAAAACACTCCCCCCTCTGCCCTGGAAATCTCTCTTTCCAAACTTTGACTTTTCAGTCTCAAACTAAAAACTTTGCTTCTGTATTTTTGGCAAAAAGTTGAAAATTTCCAGTGGGGAAAAAAATTCCTACCAACTGTAATTTAAGGCCATGATGGAAGAAGAGGTTGGGTGGGGTGGGACGGGACATTTGTATGTGTGTGGTGGTGATTTAGAATTAGGGAGAATTTGTTTGTTCTTTTTTGGTATTACTGTATCTTTAATGTTGCTTTTTGGAGAAGTTGTAGATATGCTGGAGGGCAGGGATAGGATACAGAGGAACCTAGACAAATTAGAGGACTGGGCCAAAAAAAACCTGAGGAGGTTCAACAAGGACAAGTGCAGAGTCCTGCACTTAGGATGGAAGAATCCCATTCACTGTCACAGACTAGGGACCGTATGGCTAGGAAGCAGTTC